>NC_053392.1:460606966-460684469 GCF_905171765.1 Bufo bufo | reverse complement strand
TTTGCAGTATGGGCAATAGCCAGGTCTCTAAGAGTTGTCTAAACTCCATACACGGTACAGACCTTTTAGCCCCCTAGTGGACGGGTCCGGAACAGAGCTAGTGTTTAGCCAGCTCACATTGATTTTGCTAAACTCCATACACGGTACGGACCTGGTCCTTACTAAGTATGGGGAATAGCCAACTCTATAGGAGCTGTCTAAACTCCATACACGGTGCGGACCTCTCAGCCCCCTGGTGGTCAGGTGCGGAACTATGATGGGATTTAGCAGATTCAAAGTGAATTGGCTAAACTCCATACTCCGTAAGGACCTTCTTAACCCTTTGTGGTATGTGATCCATTACAATTAATTTTGCCAAATAAAGTTGAACAGATGAGTGGTAGAAAATCTCTTTTTAATTTTTAATCCTTAAAAGGCCTCCTGCAGAAGACCGGAAGGTTTTGCGGTTCGTTTTAAAAGGATCCGTTTTTAATTTTTTTTTGTTTCAGTACTGTCTCAGTTTCCGTTTGGTTTGCGTTTTTTGAGGAACTTAAACAAGGCATATACAGTAATTACATTCTAAAATTCGGCTGGGCATAACATTTTCAATAGACGGTTCCGCAAAAAACTGAACAAATACGGAAAGCATACGGATGCATTCTGTATCCGTTCATTTTACAGCCCCATTGACTTGAATGGAGCCACGGGACATGATTTGCGGGCAATAATATGACCTGTTCTATCTTTGAACTGAAAAACGGAAACTGAATGCATACGGAGTACATTCAGTTTTTTTGCGGACCCATTTAAATGAATGTTTCCATATATGGGATTGAAAAAGCGTTCTGCCAAACGGAAACAAAAAACGTTTGTGTGCATGAGGCCTAACTGTTTAATATCACCATAAAACATGAATCCATATCATGGACGCACTTCACCCCAAGTCCTGTGAGAACAGGGTTTGAGCTCGGATGATACTGCAGATGAGCCTCTAATCACTGAGAAATGTCCGCCTTCCAGTGTCCGAGAAAACTAAATTATCGGCTCAAATTTTCTACTCATCAAAAGTTATCTGTGAAATGTTCCCATCAAAGTATACATTCAGATTGCAATACTCTGGCAGTAACCTGTGATTTCACCATCATCATGGTCAAAGCAAAGCTCAGCATGTGGCCCCATCATTTTTCCTTCAGGTGAGGTCCTCTTCAGGTATGGAGTTTAGCCTGCTCACAGTGAACTGTCTATTTCCCATACACCAGATGGACCTTTTCTATGTGTTACCTACAGAGAGGTTCTCCTGCTGGTGAGGTCCTCTTCAGACATAGAGTTTAGCCTGCTCACAGTGAACTGTCTATTTCCCATACACCAGATGGACCTTTTCTATGTTATATACAGAGAAGTTCTCCTGCTGGTAAGGTCCTCTTCAGGTATGGAGTTTAGCATGCTAACAGTGTAATGTCTATTTCCCATACACCAGACGGACCTTTTCTATGTGTTATATACAGAGAGGTTTTCCTGCTGGTGAGGTCCTCTTCAGGCATGGAGTTTAGCCTGCTCACAGTGAACTGTCTATTTCCCATACACCAGACGGACCTTTTCTATGTGTTATATACAGAGAAGTTCTCCTGCTGGTGAGGTCCTCTTCAGGTATGGAGTTTAGCCTGCTCACAGTGTACTGTCTATTTCCCATACACCAGACGGACCTTTTCTATGGGTTATATACAGAGAGGTTTTCCTGCTGGTGAGGTCCTCTTCAGGTATGGAGTTTAGCCTGCTCACAGTGTACTGTCTATTTCCCATACACCAGACGGACCTTTTCTATGTGTTACCTACAGAGAGGTTCTCCTGCTGGTGAGGTCCTCTCAGACATGGAGTTTAGCCTGCTCACAGTGAACTGTCTATTACCCATACACCAGATGGCAATACAGGTGCAGAAGATGTCTGGCCTTGCAGTTGTAGTAGCAGTTGGTTGCAGCAGTGACAGTGTGGAACATGACGGACAAGGTGCAGGAGATGTTGTCTGGCTGTGGTGGGTTTGCAGTGGCGGCAGGAGCGGACGAACCTAGAAATGATTTTCTTTTGCCAAACATTTGCTAACCAAATCTACCTCTGTCTATCACACATAATTTTTTCCAGAAACAGTTGCATTACACCCACATTTTTCACTTTCACAAGGGGTAACAGGACAAAATAAACCCCACATGATGTATAGCCGCACGGCAGGCTTCAGAGTGGAAGGAGCACCATATGGCGGTTAGGAGAGAGTATTTAGCTGGAATGGTAATGGGGAGCTATGTCGCATATGAAGACACCCAGAGGTGGCCCTAGAGGAGTGGAAACCCCCAAAAGTGACCCCATTCCAGAAACTACACCCCCGTACGAACATTTTAAGTGGTGGAAAGGGTACTTTTTACCAAACAGGTGTCTCACAGAAGGCAGAAATACTAGAGAGAGGATTTCAAAGCACACATTTGTAAAAATGAAAAATTACTAGCAGACCCCAATTTTTCACTTACACAAGGGGTTAAAGGAGAAAATGCACCTCAGTATATGTTCCCCATTTTGCAAACACCCCATATGTGCTCATAGTCTGCTGTATTGGCGCACAGCAGGCCTCTACAGGCAAAGTGCAAAATATGGTTTTTGCAGGCCTGAATTGGCAGACATGGATTTTAGCTGCCATTCAAACCGCTTCCGGTTTATGGTCTGACTGTAAATTGGAGTTTGGTAGAAAATGTCAGAATTCCAATATTGTCTAACGTTTGGCTTCTTTACTATGCCCATATGCAGCACGAGTCCCCAAAACTTCATCATCTCTGCTGCATCTACTGGGGTCCAACCTATGGGTCTAGCGTATGGCGAACTAGGGTTCTGAGCAATGAATTGTTGGGCGTATAAGTTGTTTGGGCCACCATTAGATTTACAAAATCTTCAGAGAAGAAGATTTTGAAAAAATCTAGCTCAGTGAAGTCCGTACAATCTATCAGAATTCCTGAGTGGCCCACGAACTCCGGAATTTGGGGCTGATAATCGTCAGGGGGTGGGGTCCATGTGGGCTCACTCTGGGGGGCTGCCTCCGCTGCTACCCTGTGGCACCTTCTAAAGCAGGCATGCTCAACCTGCGGCCCCCCAGCTGTTGCAAAACTACAACTCCCAGCAAGCCCGAACAGCCTACAGCAGGGCATTGTGGGAGTTGTAGTTTTACAACAGCTGGAGGGCCGCAGGTTGAGCATGCCTGTTCTAAAGGGTCCCTCATCAGCGGATGATGATGAGGGGGTAGAGGAAAGTCGGCATCCTCTTCTTCCCCACTGGCAGACTCTGTATCGGAGGCAAGCATGGCGTATGCCTCTTCAGCTGAGTATAGTCGTTACTGATGAATGGGACATTTTTTTTTTATTGGGGTGTGACGTGTGAAACGTGTAAACCTTTATTTAGTGTGGGGAGTGTATGTAGTGTTTTCACACGTGAAGGGGCTTGTAATAAATTTGAAATTAGAAGAAAAGTTCTAAAAAAACAAAAACCTTTTCTGCAAAAAAATAAATAAATACTTGTAGCGCAAACTGAGCAGTCACGATCAGTAATGGACACTACTGATCGGTGCTCAGTGGTTGCAAAATGCACGTACGCAGATGGTGCATTCGTGCTGAAATCTAAACTGACACTGAAATTGAGATATATATATATATATATATATATATATATATTTATATTATCTCTCTCTATCTATCTCTAACTAACTACCACTAACTGCAGTTATTTTTTCACACACAAATGTGAAAAAAAATCCTCAAATGTGCAGATGCTACTGAGCACACTACTGATTGTGCGTGCTGCAGAGCACCACAGATCGTATAAAACGTTACTACATTGGCAAAAATCTTTACTTATATCTATATATATATATATAGAAATATATAACTCTATATATATTTATATAAAGCCCTAACTACCAGTTCTTTTTTAACCCGAAAAAATTTTATATGAAAAAAATTTGCTAAAAAAATCAGCACAAATAATCCTCAGGTGCTGATCAGGCAGGTATGCACTGAAAAGCACTTGGCAGTCACAGCTCGCACACAGAAAAAGTGATGCAGAGCTGGAAAATGGTTAAAAAATAAAATAAAATTCCCAAAAAAGTGCACGGACCAAATGGTGTCCGTAAAAAAAAGGATGGGGGAGACGGGGGGTGGGAAGGGACAGGAACGGAGGGATCTGGAACAGCTGCAAATGAAAAAAAAAAATTGTGCAGCTATTCCAGATGTTGTTCTTCTTTTCAGCAGCAAAGGCGTTAAATTCGTAGTGGTGGTACAGCACAAGTCCCAGCAAGCCACAGCAGCACAGAACCTATCTGCAAGCAGTCACTAGCTAGAATGGCTGCATGCAGGGACGTTCTGCCTCTTCCTGTGCAGCTATAGCGCTGCCATTGGCTGGAGCGTTGTTTCAGATAATCGCAGCGCTGGCAGGGGACCCAAAACACTGGTGTCCCCTGCCTCACCTCGGATGTGACCAGTGCTGACCAGTTCAGCACAAGCCACTGTCCCCTGACCTCCTCCCGACCCTCCCCGCAGCTGCTGACAGCTTCCTGTGCTGCGATGTGACCGACACATTGATCATCCAACCGCAGCGCTTGGAGCTGCAGGAGAGTGGAGCTGCACCATGCTGCTCTTTCCCGGCATAGCTGCCTGCCGGTAAGAGCAGCCATGGTGAAGCCATTCCACCCCGATCTTCCCCCAGACCTCATGAAGTACATGTACGTCATGGGTCTTTAAGTCCCATCAAGATATGACGTACATGTACGTCATGGGTCCTTAAGGGGTTAAAACAGCACCCAGCAGCTATGGTGCTCACTCGCGGCTGCCATATTTATATACCCACCCACCGAGGTACAGTCCTGATCAAAAGTTTAAGACCACTTGAAAAATGGCAAAAAATCATATTTAGCATGGCTGGATCTTAACAAGGTTCCAAGTAGAGCTTCAACATGCAACAAGAAGAAATGAGAGTGAGACAAAACATTTTTTGAGCATTCATTTTAATGAAAACAACGAATAAACTGAAACAGGCTATTTTTCAGCTGATCAAAAGTTTAGGACCACATGCCTTTAATAGGCCAAATCTGTGCAAAGATGTGGATTCATTGTCATTTTCTGTCAGGTAGTCAGACGTTGTGATGGCAAAGGCAAAAAAACTCTCCCTTTTTGAACGTGGTCGGGTTGTTGAACTGCATAAGCAGGGTCTCCCACAGCGCGCCATCACTACTGAGGTGGGACGCAGTAAGACAGTCATTTGGAATTTCTTAAAGGGTTTCTACCACCAGAAATACTGTTATGTAGCTGACTGACATTAGCGATGCACTAATGTCAGCACTACATAACAGTATGTTTCTAACATTAGTCCCTGCAGCCGTTTTTGTAATAAAAAAAAAGCACTTTTATAATATGCTAATGAGCCTCTAGGTGCTATGTGGGCGTAAAATCAGCACCTAGAGGCTCCGTCCCGAGCCACTTGAGAAACCTTGGCGCGGTGCTCGGGCTCAGACATGTCCTCCAAGCAGGATATGTTGGCTAATTCTCAATTTTACACCAGTATGAGGGTTAGTAAGACCGCAGAGTGCACCTGTCTTTGTTTTTGTTATGTTATTTTGACTGTCTATCACACCCACACAATTGCTATCCTGTGTAGGATGTCTATTGTGGTACTTGTGGTCCGCTGCAGGCATCCTCCATTGTATGCATTTTTGCTGGGGATTGCCATTAGCAACGGGCCACAAGTGCAGGATCTGCCCCCCGGTATAGATGCACCACTGCATATGGGGTTGAGCACTTCCTGCTTTTTAATACCACGCCAATTTGTAGTTTGTATTTAGAATTTTTTGAGGTGTAGAAACTCCTAGTCTGAATGTGCCTTTATTTCCATCTCCAGGCAGCATTCTGATGCACATGTGAGGCCCGGGCTATATCAGCCAGTCTTGGGTGGGGCTCAGAGCTCTCTGCCTCCTCCCATTGTATGCATGGTCACATGCTGGAGGTTACTGGGAGATTGCTTTGAGTCGGACCTTGAGCTCCTGTAATTCGCCCACTGGCTCCTGGTATTGCCCATATGGCCCAGGTAGGTTTAGTGTTAGGTTCCCAAGCTACTTAAGAAACCTTGGCGCGGTGCTCGGGCTCAGACATGTCCTCCAAGCAGGATATGTTGGCTAATTCTCAATTTTACACCAGTATGAGGGTTAGTAAGACCGCAGAGTGCACCTGTCTTTGTTTTTGTTATGTTATTTTGACTGTATCACATCCACACAATTGCTATCCTGTGTAGGATGTCCATTGTGGTACCTGTGGTCCGCTGCAGGCATCCTCCATTGTATGCATTTTTGCTGGGGATTGCCATTAGCAACGGGCCACAAGTGCAGGATCTGCCCCCCGGTATAGATGCACCACTGCATACGGGGTTGAGCACTTTCTGCTTTTTAATACCACGCCAATTTGTAGTTTGTATTCCGTCCACTCACCCATTATCCCGCCCAGGTCCTCTGTTCTGCCCGCCCCGCTCCTCTTGATTGATGGCACAGTCCACCGCATCGTTGACGAAATCCCGCGCCTGCGCCGTTCACTTCTGTCTTCGGCGCAGTGAGTGAATGATTCCGCACTGCGCCTGCGCCGGATACGTCACAGTGAGGAAGCCGGCATCAGGAGAGCGGCCTTCACTCACTGCGCCTGCTCCGAAGTGAACGGCGCAGGCGCGGGATTTCGCCAACGATGCAGGGAACAGTGGCATCAATCAAGAGGAGCTGGGCGGGCAGAACACTGGACCTGGGCGGGATAAAGCGTGAGTGGACGGAGCCTCTAGGTGCTGATTTTACGCCAACATAGCACCTAGAGGCTCATTAGCATATAATAAAAGTGCAAAAACGGCTGCAGGGACTAATGTTAGAAACATACTGTTATGTAGTGCTGACATTAGAAACCCTTTAAAAATGATCCTGAGGGTTATGGAACAAAAAAGTCAAGTGGAAGACCCCAAAAAATTTCACCACCACTTAGCCGGAGGATCCAATTGGCTGTCCGTCAAGACACTGGACGATCCTCGACCCAAATTAAGGCCCCTACTGGTGCTGACTGCAGCCCCATAACCATCAAATGGCATCTGAGACTGAAGGGCCTCAAAAACAAAAAACGTCTTCAAAGACCTCGTCTCCTTGAACGCCACAGAACTGCTTGGTGCAAGAGAGCACCAAACATGGGACATTTAAAGGTGGAAGAAAGATTTATTCTCTGATGAGAAAAAATGTAACCTTGAATGTCCTGATGGTTTCCAACGTTACTGGCATGACAAGCAGATCCCACCTGAGATGTTTTCTATGCGCCACAGTGGAGGGGGCACCATAATGGTCTGGGGTGCTTTTTCCTGCAGTAGAACAATGGAGCTTCAGGAAGTGCAGGGGCGTCAAACGGCTGCTGGCTATGTCCAGATGTTGCAGAGAGCATTCCTCATGACTGAGGGCCCTTGTCTGTGTGGTAACGACTGGGTTTTTCAACAGGACAACGCTACAGTACACAATGCCCGCAGGACAAGGGACTTCTTCCAGGAGAATAACATCACTCTTTTGGCCCATCCTGCGTGTTCCCCTGATCTAAATCCAATTGAGAACCTTTGGGGATGGATGGCAAGGGAAGTTTACAAAAAATGGACAACAGTTCCAGACAGTAGATGGCCTTCGTGCGGCCGTCTTCACCACTTGGAGAAATGTTCCCACTCACCTCATGGAAACGCTTGCATCAAAACAGCCTGTTTCAGTTTATTCGTTGTTTTCATTAAATTGAATGCTCAAAAAATGTTTGGTCTCACTCCCATTTCTTCTTGTTGCATGTTGAAGCTTTACTTGGAACCTTGTTAAGATTCGGCCATGCTAAATAGGATTTTTTGCAATTTTTTTGCCTTAAACTTTTGATCAGGACTGTATATTTACGTAGGGTGGTCAGAAAGGGGTTAAAGCATTGTACAGGGAGTCCCCTTGTAGCAGTAAATGCTGCTCCTCACAGATCCGCAGGGCGGTGTAATGTGTGCGTCTGTTAGGCCATTGTTTGTGTCGAGGGCAGTGAGTGTTGGAGGCTTCATCCGAAGTCGCTTCGTTTAAAACTTCGGATTAATACTGTACAGTGATTAATCTACGTACAGTCTTTAAAAATCAACTACCTGAGTTATTCAATGGAGTCTCGCGCAACTTCGTGAATAACTTACTTCGGCTCCGAGGAGCCCATACATTCTAAGACTGTACAGAGCCGAATCACTGTACAGTGTTACTCCCAAGTTTTGAATGAAGCATCTGAAGCTTCACTCAACACTGACCATTATAGACGACTGCGCCAGTCTCTATGCACAGCTACAAGCGCCGAGAATACAGAAGAACTGCAATAAAAAATAATTAATTAAAAAAATAGAGAATTGAACATAAATATATAGAATACATTTTTTTGGGTTCAACAATAAGTTTTTATTAAAAACAGTAAAACCTGCAGCTTTCACTTCGACTTGTACAGTAGAAAATACATAAGAATAAATATCGGGTGCGGAGAAGATGAAAACCTGTTCTATTTAGTAAAAAATGTGACATACAACGTGGCCTCCCCAGATAGCAGCCCGCAAACAAAATCACACTGCGCCCCCCCCACATACCAAATCACACAGCACCCCCCCTGCATCCAATATTACTTGGCCCCCTCTCTGCACAATATTACAATGCCCGCCCCCTGCATACAATATTATACGGGGGCCCCCCCCTGCATACAATATTATAAGCCCCCCCCCCCCTGCATACAATATTAAACGGGGCCCCCCCGCATACAATATTAAACGGGGCCCCCCCCCCCCCATGCAATATTAAACGGGGCCCCCCCCGCATACAATATTAAACGGGGCCCCCCCCCCCGCATGCAATATTAAACGGGGCCCCCCCCCCGCATGCAATATTAAACGGGGCCCCCCCCCCGCATGCAATATTAAACGGGGCCCCCCCCCGCATGCAATATTAAACGGGGCCCCCCCCCCGCATTCAATATTAAACGGGGCCCCCCCCCGCATACAATATTAAACGGGGCCCCCCCCCGCATACAATATTAAACGGGGCCCCCCCCCGCATACAATATTAAACGGGGCCCCCCCCCCGCATACAATATTAAACGGGGCCCCCCCAAGAATACAATCCCACAGGCAGCCCCCCCTATCCCACATGTCAGCCCCATCATAAAATCTCACACAGGAGCCCCCCATCCCACATGTAAGTCCCCCATCATACAATCCCACACGGCAGTCCCCCCCCATCCCACATGGCAGCCCCCCTCACACCATTGTCCCCCCCATCCCACATGGCAGCCCACCCCATCATACAATCTCACACCGTAGTCCCCCCCATCCCACATGGCAGCCACCCCCATCATACAATCCCACACAGCAGCCAACCCCATCATACAATCCCACACAGCAGTCCTCCCCCATCCCACAAAGCAGTCCTCCCCCATCCCACATGGCAGCCCTCCCCATCATTCAATCTCACACCGTAGCCCCCCCATCATACAATCTCACACTGTAGCCCCCCCCCATCATACAATCTCACACCGTAGCCCCCCCCCATCATACAATCTCACACCGTAGCCCCCCCATCATACAATCTCACACCGTAGCCCCCCCATCATACAATCTCACACCGTAGCCCCCCCATCATACAATCTCACACCGTGGCCCCCCCATCATACAATCTCACACCGTGGCCCCCCCATCATACAATCTCACACCGTAGGCCCCCCCCCATCATACAATCTCACACCGTAGGCCCCCCCCCATCATACAATCTCACACCGTAGCCCCCCCCCCATCATACAATCTCACACCGTAGCCCCCCCCCCCATCATACAATCTCACACCGTAGCCCCCCCCCCATCATACAATCTCACACCGTAGCCCCCCCCCCCCATCATACAATCTCACACCGTAGCCCCCCCCATCATACAATCTCACAGCGTAGCCCCCCCCATCATACAATCTCACACCGTAGCCCCCCCCCCATCATACAATCTCACACCGTAGCCCCCCCCCCCATCATACAATCTCACACCGTAGCCCCCCCCCCCATACAATCTTACACCGTAGCCCCCCCATCATACAATCTCACACCGTAGCCCCCCCATCATACAATCTCACACCGTAGCCCCCCCATCATACAATCTCACACCGTAGCCCCCCCATCATACAATCTCACACCGTAGCCCCCCTATCATACAATCTCACACCGTAGCCCCCCCATCATACAATCTCACACCGTAGCCCCCCCATCATACAATCTCACACCGTAGCCCCCCCATCATACAATCTCACACCGTAGCCCCCCCATCATACAATCTCACACCGTAGCCCCCCCATCATACAATCTCACACCGTAGCCCCCCATCATACAATCTCACACCGTAGTCCTCCCACATGGCAGCCCCCCCTCTCACACCGTAGTCCCCCCCATCCCACATGGCAGCCCCCCCATCATACAATCCCACACAGCAGCCCCACCATCATACAATCTCACACCGTAGTCCTCCCCCCATGGCAGCCCCCCATCATACAATCTCACAGGACAGTCCCCCCCCATCCCACATGGCAGCCCCCTATCATACAATCTCACACTGTAGCCCCCCATCATACAATCTCACACCGTAGCCCCCCCATCATACAATCTCACACCGTAGCCCCCCCATCATACAATCTCACACCGTAGCCCCCCCCATCATACAATCTCACACCGTAGCCCCCCCCATCATACAATCTCACACCGTAGCCCCCCCCCCATCATACAATCTCACACCGTAGCCCCCCCCCCATCATACAATCTCACACCGTAGCCCCCCCCCATCATACAATCTCACACCGTAGTCCCCCCCATCCCACATGGCAGCCCCATCATACAATCCCACAGGACAGTCCCCCCCCATCCCACATGGCAGCCCCCATCATACAATCCCACACAGCAGCCCCACCATCATACAATCTCACACCGTAGTCCCCCCCTCCCATGGCAGCCCCCCATCATACAATCTCACAGGACAGTCCCCCCCCCATCCCACATGGCAGCCCCCCATCATACAATCTCACACCGTAGCCCCCCATCATACAATCTCACACCGTAGCCCCAACATACAATCTCACACCGTAGCCCCCCCATCATACAATCTCACACCGTAGCCCCCCCATCATACAATCTCACACCGTAGCCCCCCATCATACAATCTCACACCGTAGCCCCCCATCATACAATCTCACACCGTAGTCCTCCCACATGGCAGCCCCCCCTCTCACACCGTAGTCCCCCCCATCCCACATGGCAGCCCCCCATCATACAATCCCACACAGCAGCCCCACCATCATACAATCTCACACCGTAGTCCTCCCCCCATGGCAGCCCCCCATCATACAATCTCACAGGACAGTCCCCCCCCATCCCACAGGACAGTCCCCCCCCATCCCACATGGCAGCCCCCCATCATACAATCTCACACGGCAGCCCCCCATCATACAATCTCACACCGTAGCCCCCCCAACATACAATCTCACACCGTAGCCCCCCATCATACAATCTCACACCGTAGCCCCCCCAACATACAATCTCACACCGTAGCCCCCCCATCATACAATCTCACACCGTAGCCCCCCCATCATACAATCTCACACCGTAGCCCCCCCATCATACAATCTCACACCGTAGCCCCCCCATCATACAATCTCACACCGTAGCCCCCCCATCATACAATCTCACACCGTAGCCCCCCCATCATACAATCTCACACCGTAGCCCCCCCATCATACAATCTCACACCGTAGCCCCCCCATCATACAATCTCACACCGTAGCCCCCCCATCATACAATCTCACACCGTAGCCCCCCCATCATACAATCTCACACCGTAGCCCCCCCATCATACAATCTCACACCGTAGCCCCCCCATCATACAATCTCACACCGTAGCCCCCCCATCATACAATCTCACACCGTAGCCCCCCCATCATACAATCTCACACCGTAGCCCCCCCATCATACAATCTCACACCGTAGCCCCCCATCATACAATCTCACACCGTAGCCCCCCCATCATACAATCTCACACCGTAGCCCCCCCATCATACAATCTCACACCGTAGCCCCCCCATCATACAATCTCACACCGTAGCCCCCCCATCATACAATCTCACACCGTAGCCCCCCCATCATACAATCTCACACCGTAGCCCCCCCATCATACAATCTCACACCGTAGCCCCCCCATCATACAATCTCACACCGTAGCCCCCCCATCATACAATCTCACACCGTAGCCCCCCCATCATACAATCTCACACCGTAGCCCCCCCATCATACAATCTCACACCGTAGCCCCCCCATCATACAATCTCACACCGTAGCCCCCCCATCATACAATCTCACACCGTAGCCCCCCCATCATACAATCTCACACCGTAGCCCCCCCATCATACAATCTCACACCGTAGCCCCCCCATCATACAATCTCACACCGTAGCCCCCCCATCATACAATCTCACACCGTAGCCCCCCCCTCATACAATCTCACACCGTAGCCCCCCCATCATACAATCTCACACCGTAGCCCCCCCATCATACAATCTCACACCGTAGCCCCCCCATCATACAATCTCACACCATAGCCCCCCCATCATACAATCTCACACCGTAGCCCCCCCATCATACAATCTCACACCGTAGCCCCCCCATCATACAATCTCACACCGTAGCCCCCCCATCATACAATCTCACACCGTAGCCCCCCCATCATACAATCTCACACCGTAGCCCCCCCATCATACAATCTCACACCGTAGCCCCCCCCATCATACAATCTCACACCGTAGCCCCCCCATCATACAATCTCACACCGTAGCCCCCCCATCATACAATCTCACACCGTAGCCCCCCCATCATACAATCTCACACCGTAGCCCCCCCATCATACAATCTCACACCGTAGCCCCCCCATCATACAATCTCACACCGTAGCCCCCCCATCATACAATCTCACACCGTAGCCCCCCCATCATACAATCTCACACCGTAGCCCCCCCATCATACAATCTCACACCGTAGCCCCCCCATCATACAATCTCACCCCGTAGCCCCCCCATCATACAATCTCACACCGTAGCCCCCCCATCATACAATCTCACACCGTAGCCCCCCCATCATACAATCTCACACCGTAGCCCCCCCATCATACAATCTCACACCGTAGCCCCCCCATCATACAATCTCACACCGTAGCCCCCCCATCATACAATCTCACACCGTAGCCCCCCCATCATACAATCTCACACCGTAGCCCCCCCATCATACAATCTCACACCGTAGTCCCCCCATCATACAATCTCACACCGTAGCCCCCCCATCATACAATCTCACACCGTAGCCCCCCCATCATACAATCTCACACCGTAGCCCCCCCATCATACAATCTCACACCGTAGCCCCCCCCTCATACAATCTCACACCGTAGCCCCCCCATCATACAATCTCACACCGTAGCCCCCCCATCATACAATCTCACACCGTAGCCCCCCCATCATACAATCTCACACCGTAGCCCCCCCATCATACAATCTCACACCGTAGCCCCCCCATCATACAATCTCACACCGTAGCCCCCCCATCATACAATCTCACACCGTAGCCCCCCCATCATACAATCTCACACCGTAGCCCCCCCATCATACAATCTCACACCGTAGCCCCCCCATCATACAATCTCACACCGTAGCCCCCCCCTCATACAATCTCACACCGTAGCCCCCCCATCATACAATCTCACACCGTAGCCCCCCCATCATACAATCTCACACCGTAGCCCCCCCATCATACAATCTCACACCGTAGCCCCCCCATCATACAATCTCACACCGTAGCCCCCCCATCATACAATCTCACACCGTAGCCCCCCCATCATACAATCTCACACCGTAGCCCCCCCATCATACAATCTCACACCGTAGCCCCCCCATCATACAATCTCACACCGTAGCCCCCCCATCATACAATCTCACACCGTAGCCCCCCCATCATACAATCTCACACCGTAGCCCCCCCATCATACAATCTCACACCGTAGCCCCCCCATCATACAATCTCACACCGTAGCCCCCCCATCATACAATCTCACACCGTAGCCCCCCCATCATACAATCTCACACCGTAGCCCCCCCATCATACAATCTCACACCGTAGCCCCCCCATCATACAATCTCACACCGTAGCCCCCCATCATACAATCTCACACCGTAGCCCCCCCATCATACAATCTCACACCGTAGCCCCCCCATCATACAATCTCACACCGTAGCCCCCCCATCATACAATCTCACACCGTAGCCCCCCCATCATACAATCTCACACCGTAGCCCCCCCATCATACAATCTCACACCGTAGCCCCCCCATCATACAATCTCACACCGTAGCCCCCCCATCATACAATCTCACACCGTAGCCCCCCCATCATACAATCTCACACCGTAGCCCCCCCATCATACAATCTCACACCGTAGCCCCCCCATCATACAATCTCACACCGTAGCCCCCCCATCATACAATCTCACACCGTAGCCCCCCCATCATACAATCTCACACCGTAGCCCCCCCATCATACAATCTCACACCGTAGCCCCCCCATCATACAATCTCACACCGTAGCCCCCCCATCATACAATCTCACACCGTAGCCCCCCCATCATACAATCTCACACCGTAGCCCCCCCATCATACAATCTCACACCGTAGCCCCCCCATCATACAATCTCACACCGTAGCCCCCCCATCATACAATCTCACACCGTAGCCCCCCCATCATACAATCTCACACCGTAGCCCCCCCATCATACAATCTCACACCGTAGCCCCCCCATCATACAATCTCACACCGTAGCCCCCCCATCATACAATCTCACACCGTAGCCCCCCCATCATACAATCTCACACCGTAGCCCCCCCATCATACAATCTCACACCGTAGCCCCCCCATCATACAATCTCACACCGTAGCCCCCCCATCATACAATCTCACACCGTAGCCCCCCCATCATACAATCTCACACCGTAGCCCCCCCATCATACAATCTCACACCGTAGCCCCCCCATCATACAATCTCACACCGTAGCCCCCCCATCATACAATCTCACACCGTAGCCCCCCCATCATACAATCTCACACCGTAGCCCCCCCATCATACAATCTCACACCGTAGCCCCCCCATCATACAATCTCACACCGTAGCCCCCCCATCATACAATCTCACCCCGTAGCCCCCCCATCATACAATCTCACACCGTAGCCCCCCCATCATACAATCTCACACCGTAGCCCCCCCATCATACAATCTCACACCGTAGCCCCCCCATCATACAATCTCACACCGTAGCCCCCCCATCATACAATCTCACACCGTAGCCCCCCCCCATCCCACATGGCAGCCCCCCATCATACAATACCACAGGACAGTCCCCCATCATACAATCTCACAGGACAGTCCCCCCTTCATCCCACATGGCAGCCCCCCATCATACAATCTCACAGGACAGTCCCCCCCATCCCACATGGCAGCCCCCCCATCATACAATCTCACACCGTAGCCCCCCCATCATACAATCTCACACCGTAGCCCCCCCCATCATACAATCTCACACCGTAGCCCCCCCAATCATACAATCTCACACCGTAGCCCCCCATCATACAATCTCACACCGTAGCCCCCCCCATCATACAATCTCACACCGTAGCCCCCCCCCCCATCATACAATCTCACATGTGTAATGTACTGACACATATGTTTTGTTTATATTGTAGTTTTACAAAGTTATTCAGAAAAGAGAATACATACAGATCTGATGTCTCACGTTTCTTGACTTCTGAATTATTGTTAGGCTGTCCGACTAGTGTTATACAACAGTCAATAACGCGAAGAAGAACAGTAACACATACCCATACTCCTATCTCAAGTCGTAATGGCAAAACAGTTTAAAGGGATTCTGTCACCTCTTTTCGGTTATAGAGATGCGGACATGCACGGCTAGATCGCCGCTAGCATGTCCGCAATATACCTGTCCTATAGGGCGGTGTCCTTTTATTTTGTTTAAAAAATGATTTTAGAGATATGTAAATGAGCTTTGTAAGGTGCCCAAGGGGCTGTACGAACCTTCTTGGTGCCCAGCCACCCCCCCTGTGAAGGAGCCCAGCACCGCCTATGTCCTCCGAATCTCCTCCTTTCGTCACAGTTAGATTGCCGTAATCTCGCGATGCGCAGTGCCGGTATAGTGTTCCCTCCCTGTGCTGGCATCAGCCTCAGGGAAAGAACTGCGCATCGCGAGATTACGGCGATCTAACTGTGACGAAAGGAGGAGATTCGGAGGACATAGGCGGTGGTGGGCTCCTTCACAGGGGGGGGTGGCTGGGCACCAGGAAGGTTAGTACAGCCCCTTGGGCTCCTTACAAGGCTCATTTACATATCTCTGTAGACTATAGGTGGAACTAGTGTGCAGTCATTGTGGATTACAGAATCGTGACATGATGAAACTGTACAGTGATCCCTCAAGATACAATGGCCTCAGGATACAATATTTTCAATATGCAATGGTCTATTCTGATCCATCAAAAGTTGAAACTAGACAACATACAATGTCTCAGACTCAGATCCAACCAATCAACATGGCCATTTAACTGGTAAAATACCTTAACTGGTTGTCTAGTAGACCCTCTGTGGTACTAAATGTACTGTACTGCCCCCTGTCTATGCCGGGATGAACTGCTCCTTTGGGCAGAAGTTGAGTGGCGACTTGCTTTTATTCCTCTGGCACATCTACGCACTATGCAAGACCATGAAGAATCTCCTGTCCACACCATAGAAAACGGTTTACAGCTTTCAGCATCTAGTCCTGTCTGTTTTACCCAGGGACTTGCTTTATCTATCTTGGTTATCTGCTTATTTCTTAAGCTGGGCTGACATTATGGGCTTTGGAACCAATTACTGGTTTTCCATAGAGTTATAGACAACTTACAATGGTTGTCCCAGAACCAATTAATATTGTAATTTGAGGAAGTGCTGTATTGGACTGGTTTCAACCGGGATATGCCCATTATGCAGAAGTATCCAGTCACAAATGCGGTGTGTCATCGGGTGACAGGATGTCAAAAGAAACAACTAAAACGGCTCTTAAAAATCCCATTTTATACAAAAATTTATAAGAAGTAATGGCATTATACAAAGTTCAACTGCTGAACTCATATGAACATGGTTCCATCATCCACATGTGCACCAGTGTACCACAGAATATTAAAAGGGGTTGTCCAGCTTTTGTAAATCGATGGCCTATCCTCAGGGTCTGACAACCGTAACCTCTGCCGATCAGCTGTTCTGTGCAGCTCATTCGTTGCTGGAGCTACAGAGCACCGTCAACGTTCTAGTGGACAATGCTAGCAACTGCAGCGCTGCTCCCACTGACTTCCGGCGATGGGGCTACTCAGAATAGGTGTTCTGTGGGGTGTCGCTGATCATTCTGAGGACAGGCCACTGCATAAAAAGGTTTGCAAACCCCTTTAAGGCCGAATGCACACGGCCGTCAGCGGTCCGTGGTAACACGGCCTGGATTCCTGCTGAGAGCAGGAGCGCACGGCGTCATTGGTTGCTATGACGCCGTGCGCTTCATGCCGCCGCTGCGAGTGTATTACTGTAGTGCAGCGGCGGCATGAAGCGCACGGCGTCATAGCAACCAATGACGCCGTGCGCTCCTGCTGTCAGCAGGAATCCAGGCCGTGTTACCACGGACCGCTCATGGCCGTGTGCATTCGGCCTAACTGTTAAGCTACATATATGAAAAGGCACAATTGTTCAACACTAGTTTTTGCAACCCACAAACGTTAAAAGGGTTGGCCAATGTGTTTGTGAGATGATTATAGGGCACTTACTAATATAGCCGTTGTTAAAATTCTGCCCCATTTTCTGTATTTCATAAGCTATGCCCCTTTGTTTGCCAAGTCTTTTGTGCTGTCCATAGTGAGGTCCTGTCCATAAAATGGCTGCTTATGGAGGGTCATGTGACCAGGCAAATCACCCCCATGTGAGGTCTCCTCCATTCTAACACACTGCTCCTGCCGTCTGCGCTTGTTCTGTTGGGAGTTTTGTGCAGCAGTGTGTTTGAATGGAGAAGGAATCACATGGAGGTGATTTGCCTGGTCACATGACCCTCCATCAGCAGCCATTTTATGGACAGGACCTCGCAGTGGACAGCACAAAAGACACTAACAAGGGGGCATACCTAATGAAATATAGAAAACGGTGCAGAATTTCAGCAAAGGCTGTATTAGTAAGTGTTATACGGTCATCCAAGCCAAGGAAATTATCTGCATGGAATAACGACCATGTTATGGACTTTGAATCCTCACAGGGCCGGCGCCACCAGTAAGGCGACTTAGGCAGTCGCCTAGGGTGCCATTTAGCAGGGGGCGCCCGTTGCGGTGTAAAAAAAAAAAAAAAGTTGGTTATATAAGTTCGGCCGGCGGCGCCCCTCATGCTGCGCCTCCTGAGTCTCCGGCGGCCGGAAATTCAAATTAGAGCGGCAAGCGCTCAGGACAGAGTCCTGAGCGCTTGCCGCTCTAATTTGAATCTCCGGCCGCCGGCTCATTGCTGAGCAGCCTGCGCCTGCTGTGTGTCTGCTCTGTGCTTTTGTTAATGTAGCGTGGCCGAGCTCTCTTCGGTCCGCGGTACTGGAGCTTTTGTTTCCTGTACCCGGCCGGACTGACAGGAAGTGCTCACTTAGTGTGCACTTCCTGTCAGTCCTGCCGGGTACAGGAAACAAATGCTCCTGTACCGCGGACCGAAGAGAGCTCGGCCACGCTACATTAGAGGTGTGTGTGTGGGGGGAATAATGACAATGACATTGACAAGGGAGGGGGGGGGGAATAATGACATTGACAAGGGAGGGGGGGTGGAATAATGAGAGTGACAAGGGAGGGGGGGTGACAAGGGAGGGGGGGTGGAATAATGAGAGTGACAAGGGAGGGGGGGTGGAATAATGAGAGTGACAAGGGAGGGGGGTGGAATAATGAGAGTGACAAGGGAGGGGGCGGGGTGGAATAATGAGAGTGACAAGGGAGGGGGCGGGGTAGAATAATGAGAGTGACAAGGGAGGGGGCGGGGTTGAATAATGAGAGTGACAAGGGAGGGGGCGGGGTGGAATAATGAGAGTGACAAGGGAGGGGGCGGGGTGGAATAATGAGAGTGACAAGGGAGGGGGCGGGGTGGAATAATGAGAGTGACAAGGGAGGGGGCGGGGTGGAATAATGAGAGTGACAAGGGAGGGGGCGGGGTTGAATAATGAGAGTGACAAGGGAGGGGGCGGGGTGGAATAATGAGAGTGACAAGGGAGGGGGCGGGGTGGAATAATGAGAGTGACAAGGGAGGGGGCGGGGTGGAATAATGAGAGTGACAAGGGAGGGGGCGGGGTGGAATAATGAGAGTGACAAGGGAGGGGGCGGGGTGGAATAATGAGAGTGACAAGGGAGGGGGCGGGGTGGAATAATGAGAGTGACAAGGGAGGGGGGGGGAATAATGACATTGACAAGGGAGGGGGGAGGGGGGAATAATGAGAGTGACAAGGGAGGGGGGAGGGGGGAATAATGAGAGTGACAAGGGAGGGGGGAGGGGGGGAATAATGAGAGTGACAAGGGAGGGGGGAGGGGGGGAATAATGAGAGTGACAAGGGAGGGGGGGGGGTATAATGAGATTGACAAGGGAGGGGGGGGAATAATGACATTGACAAGGGAGGGGGGAGGGGGAATAATGAGAGTGACAAGGGAGGGGGGGGTGGAATAATGAGAGTGACAAGGGAGGGGGGGGGGGTGGAATAATGAGAGTGACAAGGGAGGGGGGTGCCGGGGTGGAATAATGAGAGTGACAAGGGAGGGGGGTGCCGGGGTGGAATAATGAGAGTGACAAGGGAGGGGGGTGCCGGGGTGGAATAATGAGAGTGACAAGGGAGGGGGGTGCCGGGGTGGAATAATGAGAGTGACAAGGGAGGGGGGTGCCGGGGTGGAATAATGAGAGTGACAAGGGAGGGGGGTGCCGGGGTGGAATAATGAGAGTGACAAGGGAGGGGGGAGAAGAGAGTGACAAGGGAGTCCCCAGAGCCAGACTGCAGCCAGAGACCAGATCATCTTATTGTCCTGGTGGTAAGTAGACAATGCAATATGTTTATTATGTAATTGTTTAGTTATTAATACTACATTGGAAACTAATTTACCTCACATTTAGGGTCCATTCACACATCCATGTGTGTTTTGCGGATCCACGAAACACGGACAGCAGCAATGTGCGTTCCGCATTTTGCGGACCGCACATTGCCGGCACTAACAGAATATGCCTATTCTTGTCCGCTATTGCAGACAAGAATAGGACATGTTCTATTTTTTTCCGGATTGGAATTGCGAATCCGCAATTCCGGATCGGGGCCGCACGTCATGCGGCCCCATAGAAATGTATGGGTCCGCAATTCCGTTCCGCAAAAAAAGACAGCTACAAGAAGCTGGATTAACCCTAAGGGAAACCTAGCAATTCTTTTTATTTAAAAGCTGAGAAAGGGGTGGAACATATGTGATGTCATGATATGGGCAGATCATCTGATAAGGGGGGGGCGGCAATTTTTATCTTGCCTAGGGCGGCAAAAATCCTTGCACCGGCCCTGAATCCTCAGCATGTTCTTTTACTGCCCCGGATGAGCTCCACTGAACTACAATGGACTGCATGCAGATCTGCTCTCTAATATGAGGCATAAACACAAGTTTCAGCTGCAGAATACAGTTAAACAAAGTAACAGAAGAGTTGTCCAGGTTGGCATAGCAACATATCAAAGGTTTTCATCAGTAGGGGTCCTAGTGCCGAGACCCCCACAGTTTGCTATAATGAGGAGAGAGAAGCGCTTGAACAGCCCGCTCTCTCTACTTACTGCAGTAATGGTCCTAATAGAAAGTCTATGGTCTGTCTGGATTGGGTCTCTGTTAGCAAGGAGAGGGAGCTGGCTGTGTGACCGTTTCTCTCTCCTCGTTCTAGCGTTTGGTGGGGGGTCTCCGTATTTAGACCCCCAGCGATCAAAACCTTTGATATGTCCCTATGACGAATCCTGCACAACCGCTTTACCTGAAAACAATCTCAGTTATCAATTCTTTAGGGTCCATTCACGTCAGTATTTTGTAATTCGCATTCGTTTCGCTAATTTGCGGAACGGAATGCGGACCCATTCATTTCATTGGCCCCGCAAAAAATGCAGACAGCACTCAGTGTGTTCCGCATCCGTTGTTCCGTTCCGATATGTGGATCCGCAAAAAAATATCCGCAATTGCAGATCCGTTTCCAGGAAATAGAAATAATTATTTTTTTAATACCCTACCAACATATATTCCTCCTTAGTTTTTTTTTTTTGCAGAAAAACAGAACGGATGCGGATGTACAATTCGGAAGCACGGAACCGCAAAAAACGGAACGAAAATCTGGAAAAGAAAAATACTGACGTGTGAATGGACCCTCTGCTTTCCCCAACAGCAGAGGTTTGGGAAAAGATGCATCAGACATGGTGGATGCTTGATCCTTTGTTCTCAAGGGAGAAAAGTCACCACCAGAGGTATCTGACAGCCAGTTCACAGTGTTCGCCAACGAACACATGCGGGCTGCCATCTTAACTCACAAGTCCGGCGAGGCACAGGTAAGCCCTCACCGGGAGCAGGCAGTTCCGAGAAAAGCCGCCGGGGGCCTTCATCGGGCTGTTCTCGGAACTGCCTGCTCCCGGTGACCGCATTTGTTTCAGACCGGCTCCCGATATAGGCACAGGTGAGGGCTTACCTGTGCCTCGCCGGACTTGTGAGTTAAGATGGCAGCCATCACTGCTGACAGCGTCTTACACTCCCATAATAAACACATGCATGCTGGGCTGAGCCAAGTGTGCATGTAAAGACGAGCATTTGGCAGACAGCCATCTAAGGAATATGGGCACCTTAACACACGATACTAGATTTACATCTCTGGAGCTGGAAGCACTAAATACTAAGACTCTGATCAAATGGTAAATGTAACAGAGAATGGGTCAGCAATTTTAAGCAGAGGTGGCTGAATATGGTACAACCCTAAATGAACCATTACAACATCACATGCGCAGAAGTGATGGATGGAGGCTACTGCATAGGTTATACCAGATTTGAAACCCGGACGGCCTGGTGCCCTTTCCCAAAGTGCCACTGGACACAGGCTTTTTGCGTCTGCTCTAACCAATCATCACTACTAATAAGGAGAAGAGTGCGGTTCCTTTCCGTACGTTTGGACTAACCTTTGGCACCGGATGAGGATTTTGCTATCCACACATTTCCTTTTCCACTCTCCTTTCTTCCGTTAAATGATTCTAGAAACTCTTCACGCTCGTCTGTACGGGTGCTGTTGATTAGATCTTGGAGCCCGTTCCTTCCTTTTGCCACAGGAGACTTCTGATTAGTTGGGTAAATGACATACGATTCTGGGAACCACGTGCAGGACTCCAAAAGCTCAGGACTCGTTTTAATTAATCTGTAAAATAAAATGATTAAAACTGTAATCACATTATACAAAATTCATAAATTCACTAATATGACCTGAATATAATGCATACCAAAGCAGACATATATACAGCAACATAGATAGACCACCTCACCAAGACCAGTAAAATGCCAACCCATTGAAATAAAGCTAAGGCCTCAAGCACACGTTCTATCAGCAGACAGCACACTGACCCATTCATTTCTATGGTGACATGCACACATCAGATTTTTATGTGGATCCGTATAGCCTTTCCGCAGTTTCTAGAACATAATGTACTGTGGACAAGAATAGCCTTTCTATTAATGGGGGGGGGGGGGGGGAGAGATATGGGGTGCACACAGAAGGAGTTTTTATTTAGCGGATCCGTTTTGGGCATGGCCGTGTGCATGAGGCCTTAAGGGGGTTGTGCATGTTTAAGGGGGGGGAGGTCCTGTGCGCTCTGGCCTCCGTTGCTCCACTCTGATCCCTGGATGTAAACTTCCAGTTTGACGCTGCTGCAGCCAGTTGCTGGCCACAGTGGTGACCTGCTCCCCTTGTGTCATGACAAATGGTCAGGTCACACAATACCTGCAACTAATTTGGGGGAAATGCCTATTAAAAGGAAGACATGGCACTTATTAACCACTTCAGCCCCCAGTGCTTAAACACCCTGAAAGACCAGGCCACTTTTTACACTTCTGACCTACACTACTTTCACCGTTTATTGCTCGGTCATGCAACTTACCACCCAAATGAATTTTACCTCCTTTTCTTCTCACTAATAGAGCTTTCATTTGGTGGTATTTCATTGCTGCTGACATTTTTACTTTTTTTGTTATTAATCAAAATTTAACGATTTTTTTGCAAAAAAATGACATTTTTCACTTTCAGTTGTAAAATTTTGCAAAAAAAACGAGATCCATATAGAAATTTTGCTCTAAATTTATAGTTCTACATGTCTTTGATAAAAAAAAAATGTTTGGGTAAAAAAAAAATGGTTTGGGTAAAAGTTATAGCGTTTACAAACTATGGTACAAAAATGTGAATTTCCGCTTTTTGAAGCAGCTCTGACTTTCTGAGCACCTGTCATGTTTCCTGAGGTTCTACAATGGCCAGACAGTACAAACGCCCCACAAATGACCCCATTTCGGAAAGTACACACCCTAAGGTATTCGCTGATGGGCATAGTGAGTTCCTAGAATTTTTTATTTTTTGTCACAAGTTAGTGGAAAATGATGATTTTTTTTTATTTTATTTTTTTCATACAAAGTCTCATATTCCACTAACTTGTGACAAAAAATAAAAACTTCCATGAACTCACTATGCCCATCAGCGAATACCTTGGGGTCTCTTCTTTCCAAAATGGGGTCACTTGTGGGGTAGTTATACTGCCCTGGCATTCTAGGGGCCCAAATGTGTGGTAAGGAGTTTGAAATCAAATTCAGTAAAAAATGACCTATGAAATCCAAAAGGTGCTCTTTGGAATGTGGGCCCCTTTGCCCACCTAGGCTGCAAAAAAGTGTCACACATCTGGTATCCCCGTACTCAGGAGAAGTTGAGGAATGTGTTTTGGGGTGTCTTTTTACATATACCCATGCTGGGTGAGATAAATATCTTGGTCAAATGCCAACTTTGTATAAAAAAATGGGAAAAGTTGTCTTTTGCCAAGATATTTCTCTCACCCAGCATGGGTATATGTAAAATGACACCCCAAAACACATTCCCCACCTTCTCCTGAGTACGGAGATACCAGATGTGTGAGACTTTTTTGCAGCCTAGGTGGGCAAAGGGGCCCATATTCCAAAGAGCACCTTTCGGATTTGACAGGTCATTTTTTTCAGAATTTGATTTCAAACTCCTTACCACACATTTGGGCCCCTAGAATGCCAGGGCAGTATAACTACCCCACAAGTGACCCCATTTTGGAAAGAAGAGACCCCAAGGTATTCGCTGATGGGCATAGTGAGTTCATGGAAATTTTTATTTTTTGTCACAAGTTAGTGGAATATGAGACTTTGTATGAAAAAAATAAATAAAAAAAAAATCATCATTTTCCACTAACTTGTAACAAAAAATAAAAAATTCTAGGAACTTGCCATGCCCCTCACGGAATACCTTGGGGTGTCTTCTTTCCAAAATGGGGTCACTTGTGGGGTAGTTATACTGCCCTGGCATTTTCCAGGGGCCCTAATGTCTGGTAAGTAGGTAAATGACCTGTGAAATCCGAAAGGTGCTCTTTGGAATGTGGGCCCCTTTGCCCACCTAGGCTGCAAAAAAGTGTCACACATCTGGTATCTCCGTACTCAGGAGAAGGTGGGGAATGTGTTTTGGGGTGTCATTTTACATATACCCATGCTGGGTGAGAGAAATATCTTGGCAAAAGACAACTTTTCCCATTTTTTTTATACAAAGTTGGCATTTGACCAAGATATTTATCTCACCCAGCATGGGTATATGTAAAATGACACCCCAAAACATATTCCCCAACTTCTGCTGAATACGGAGATACCACATGTGTGACACTTTTTTGCAGCCTAGGTGGGCAAAGGTGCCCAAATTCCTTTTAGGAGGGCATTTTTAGACATTTGGATACCAGACTTCTTCTCACGCTTTGGGGCCCCTAAAATGCCAGGGCAGTATAAATACCCCACATGTGACCCCATTTTGGAAAGAAGACACCCCAAGGTATTCAATGAGGGGCATGGCGAGTTCATTGAAAAAAAAAATTTTGGCACAAGTTAGCGGAAATAGATTTTTTTGATTTTGTTCTCACAAAGTCTCCCTTTCCGCTAAGGGCTCTTTCACACTTGCGTTATTGTCTTCCGGCATAGAGTTCCGTCGTCGGGACTCTATGCCGGAAGAATACTGATCAGGATTATCCTAATGCATTCTGAATGGAGAGTAATCCGTTCAGGATGCATCAGGATGTCTTCAGTTCCGGTACGGAACGTTTTTTGGCCGGAGAAAATACCGCAGCATGCTGCGCTTTTTGCTCCGGCCAAAAATCCTGAAGACTTGCCGCAAGGCCGGATCCGGGATCAATGCCCATTGAAAGGCATTGATCCGGATCCGGCCTTAAGCTAAACGTCGTTTCGGCGCATTGCCGGACCCGACGTTTAGCTTTTTCTGAATAGTTACCATGGCTGCCGGGACGCTAAAGTCCTGACAGCCATGGTAAGTGTAGCGGGGAGCAGGGGAGCAGTGTACTTACCGTCCGTGCGGCTCCCCGGGCGCTCCAGAGTGACGTCAGGGCGCCCCAAGCGCATGGATCATGTGATCGCATTGGACACGTCATCCATGCGCATGGGGCGCTCTGACGTCATTCTGGAGCGCCCGGGGAGCCGCACGGACTGTAAGTATACTGCTCCCCCGCTCCCCGCTCCTACTATGGCAACCAGGACTTTAATAGCGTCCTGGGTGCCATAGTAACACTGAAAGCATTTGGAAGACGGTTCCGTCTTCAAATGCTTTCAGTACACTTGCGTTGTTACGGATCCGGCAGGCACCTCCGGCAACGGAAGTGCATGCCGGATCCCAACAACGCAAGTGTGAAAGAGGCCTTACTTGGGACAAAAATTTCAATCTTTCATGGACTCAATATGCCCCTCAGCGAATACCTTGGGGTGTCTTCTTTCCAAAATGGTGTTATTTGTGGGGTGTTTGTACTGCCCTGGCATTTGAGGGTCTCCGCAATCATTACATGTATGCCCAGCATTAGGAGTTTCTGCTATTCTCCTTATATTGAGCATACGGGTAATGAGATTTTTTTTTTCCGTTCAGCCTCTGGGCTGAAAGAAAAAAATGAACGGCACAGATTTCTTCATTCGCATCGATCAATGTGGATGAAAAAATCTCTGCCAAAAAAAGAAAAAGGAGGGGAAAGGCGTCTGCCAGGACATAGGAGCTCCGCCCAATCTCCATACCCACTTCAGCTCGTATGCCCTGGCAAACCAGATTTCTCCATTCACATCAATCGATGTGGATGAATAAATCATTGCCGGGATTTTTTTTTTTATATATACAAAGTGTTTGCCAAAGTATATGAACACCGCCACCTCCTCAGCTCATATGCCTCGGCAAACGTATCTTTTACTGCAGAGGAGAAATCTCGTCTTGCAGCGCCGCATACACCGACTTGCGTGTAATCTGACAGCAGCGCAATGCTTCTGTCCGAATGCACATCAGTGCTGCAGCTAGTCGATCGGTTGGTCCACCTGAAAGGTAAAAAAAACAAAACAAAAAAGAAAAAACCAGGCCGCAAAGCAATAACTTTATTAACTGTTGAACAGAACATAGAAACTTTTTTAAACTTTTTTAACTGAACATTTAACTTTTTTACTTACCGGTATTTTTTTTTTTGTTTAGTTTTTTTTACCTTTTATAGAACAAACCTCTCCTTCCCCATGGGACAATGTGCAAAGCGCAAATCGCCCAAAGATGTGGCGAAGTACGTTATGCACTTTATCCTAGGTGAAAGGAGAGGTTTGCAGCAGCTGTGAGTGAATGGGCCCTAATAGCCCTGTGTACCTGTCCTGGTGAGATGTGATCCCTATGCTAGGTGTACCTGTGTGTGGTACTTCCGGAAACACTCTCCATAGCATAGGGCAGGGTGGTCAGCACAGTCAGGACAGAAATAGCGGGTGTCACGCCTTATTCCACTCCTGCTACAGACACGACATCTTTTTCGGGGTGACGGTTGGGTTGAGGTACCAGGAACGACACTGGGGAAATGTCGCTCGTGTAGACGGCTAACTACACTGGTGGATGGGGCCACGGAACCTCCTGGGTAAAGGAGGTTCTCGATGATCTCTTCCTGGAATTTGAGGAAGGATCCTGTTCTCCCAGCCTTACTGTAGAGAACAAAACTATTGTAGAGCGCCAATTGAATTAAATATACAGACACCTTCTTATACCAGCGTCTGGTTCTGCGGGAAACTAAATACGGAGACAACATCTGGTCATTGAAGTCCACCCCTCCCATGAGCGCATTATAGTCGTGGACACAGAGGGGCTTTTCAATGACACGGGTTGCTCGCTCAATTTGGATTGTCGTGTCTGCGTGAATGGAGGAGAGCATGTAAACGTCACGCTTGTCTCTCCATTTCACCGCGAGCAGTTCTTCGTTACACAAGGCAGCCCTCTGCCCCCTTGCAAGACGGGTGGTTACAAGCCGTTGGGGGAAGCCCACGCGACTAGTTCGCGCGGTGCCACAGGCGCAAATCCGTTCTAGAAACAAATGCCTAAAGAGGGCCACACTTGTGTAGAAATTGTCCACATAAAGATGGTACCCCTTGCCGAATAAGGGTGACACCAAGTCCCAGACTGTCTTCCCACTGCTCCCCAGGTAGTCAGGGCAACCGACCGGCTCCAGGGTCTGATCTTTTCCCTCATAGATCCGAAATTTGTGGGTATAGCCTGTGGCCCTTTCACAGAGCTTATACAATTTGACCCCATACCGGGCACGCTTGCTTGGGATGTATTGTTTGAAGCCAAGGCGCCCGGTAAAATGTATTAGGGACTCGTCTACGCAGATGTTTTGCTCAGGGGTATACAAATCTGCAAATTTCAGGTTGAAATGGTCTATGAGGGGCCGAATTTTGTGGAGCCGGTCAAAAGCAGGGTGGCCTCTGGGACGGGAGGTGGTATTGTCGCTAAAATGCAGAAAACGTAGGATGGTCTCAAATCGTGTCCTGGACATAGCAGCAGAGAACATGGGCATGTGATGAATTGGGTGCGTTGACCAATATGACCGCAATTCATGCTTTTTTGTCAGGCCCATGTTGAGGAGAAGGCCCAAAAAAATGTTAAGTTCGGAAACTTGGACTGGTTTCCACCGGAAAGGCTGGGCATAATAGCTTCCCGGGTTAGCGGTTATAAATTGTGTGGCATACTGGTTGGTCTCTGCCACGACTAAGTCCAAGAGCTCCGCAGTCAAGAACAGCTCAAAAAATCCCAGGGCCGAACCGATTTGAGCCGTCTCAACCCGAACTCCAGACTGGGCGGTGAAAGGGGGAACTACTGGTGCGGCTGAAGTTGGTGACTGCCAATCAGGATTTGCCAGCACCTCAGGGACTCTAGGGGCTCTACGGGCCCGTCTTTGCGGTGGCTGCGACGGGGTAACTATTGCACGTGCCACCGTACCAGCTTCAACTGCCCTTCTGGTGCTCGCTACTTCACCATGTTGTACGGCAGTGCTGGTACTAGGTCCAGGAAGGGCTGCGCTGCTGGTGTATGCCTCACCACGTGATCCGGCAGCGACAGCCCCACTCTGCTGCTCTTGAAGCGGATCCTGCGTAACCTGTGGTCTAGCGACATGGGGCCGGGTACGCCTGGTGCTGCCAGGGACCTCCACCTCCTCGTCCGAACTTTGGGTCAGAGAGCCACTGCTTTCCACAGGTTCATATTCTGACCCGCTAGATTCGTCAGATGAGGGTTCCCACTCCTCATCCGACTGGGTCAGAATCCTGTAGGCCTCTTCAGAAGAATACCCCCTGTTTGACATTTTGGACTACTAAATTTAGGGGTATTCCCTGAGACTACCCAAGAAAAAAAGCAAACCTGTCTTACAAAGGGGAGGCTAGCGAAGTACCGGAGGCTGCTGCAGTTGATAAAAAATATCAAAACTGATTTTTTTATCGCCGCAGTGCGTGTAAAATGAATGTGCAGTGATCAAAAAATATATATTTTTTGTCACTGCGGTGGGGCGGGCGTGGGTGAACGCACGTGTGGGCGACCGATCAGGCCTGATCGGGCAAACACTGCGTTTTGGGTGGAGGGCGAGCTAAGGTGACACTAATACTATTATAGATCTGACCGTGATCAGTTTTGATCACTTACAGATACTATAAAAGTACAAATGCTGATTAGCGATACGCTAAACAGCGAATAAAAGTGACTGCGGTGCGGTGGGGTGGGCGCTAACTGACGCTAACTACCTAACCAAGGGGCCTAAACTATCCCTAAAACCTAACAGCCAATACCAGTGAAAAAAAAAAAGTGACAGTTTACACTGATCACTTTTTTTCCTTTCACTAGTGATTGACAGGGGCGATCAAAGGGGTGATCAAAGGGTTAATTGGGGTGCAGGTGGGTGATCTGGGGCTAAGGTGTAGTGTTGGTGCTACTCACAGTTCAGTCTGCTCCTGTGCTGGATCCAACCGACGAAAAGGACCAGCACAGGAGCAGACAAGCCATATAACAGATCATATTTACTAATATGATCTGTTATATGACTTTGGATTGGATTTTTTGAAAATCGCCAGCCTGCCAGCCAATGATCGTTGCTGGCAGGCTGGTGACTAAATACTTCTTTAAATTTTGCCGGCCCGCGATGCGCATGCGCGGGCCGGCTTTGAGCGAAATCTCGCGTCTCGCGAGATGACGCGTATATGCGTGACTCTGCGCAGCGCTGCCACCTCCGGAACGCAATCCTGCGTTAGGCGGTCCGGAGGTGGTTAATATAGCCTTTATAGAGATTTTGTGCTTATTGATAAGCCATGTTCCCTTCTTAAGCAAAGTTTCTGTGCTGTCTGCATAGAGGTCCTGTCCATAAGATGGCCGCTGATGGAGGGTCATGTGACCAGACACATCACTCAGCCTCCTCCATTCTAACACACTGCACCGGCATGAAACGGTATTCGAATGGAGGAGACAGACGAAGGTGATCCGCCTGGTCACATGACCCTCCATCAGCAGCCATTTTATAGCCAGCACAAAAGACTTGGTAAACAAGGGGAGATGAAATATAGAAAACGGTGCATAATATCAACAAAGATTATAATAGATAGGTGTGTTTTGCTTTTAATGAAGCAAATTGCAAATGGTTGTCAAACTGTCGCTACAAACATGAATGTTCATTTTGCAGTGGATCTCATCCTATGCTGAGGTGTTTTAAAAGGAACTCCCAGTCTACCCAGCAGTGAAGCTTTTAGAAATGCTACTATGGTTAAAAATGTATCCAGACCGAATGAAGGCTAAATTCATTTCTGCGGGTTTTTATTTTGGTTTTGAGGTACCTGAATTTTTTGGGGAAAGGTTGCTGCTGGGTAGATAATTTGAAATCTGTCGTTGTATTTAAAGAAGTAGTAAGGAGTAAATTGCAAAAGGAATTGGGCCTTGGTAGGATAGCAGGTCCTTTTGTGAATCCTCCTTTTGAGAACTTTCGTTTGCCGCCATTGGAAGTGGTCCCAGAAAAGGTCCCAGGGGAGTTTAGGCTTATACACCACTTCTCGTTTCCAGAAAAATACTCTCTTAATAATTTGGTGGACAAATCTAAGGCCTCTGTAGAATAGGAGTCTTCTAATGTCGCATTGTCTTTGGTAAGGCGTTTTGGGAATAGGGCTTTACTGGCTAAAGCAGATGTGAAGTCGGCCTTTCGCTTGTTGCCAGTAAGGCCATCTGGGCAGTGGCGTGCCCAGGGTGTTTGGCACCCAGGGCGGGTTCTTTCTCTGGCACCCCCTCCCCCCCCCTACTTGACCACATACCTCCAGGGACATCTCCTGTCATGTAGACCTTCTCTTTCCTCTTCTCCTCCGTTAGACGGACGTGACAAATTCTTTCAGTCGCATCTCGAGTTTGTAACACAGACACGTTAGATTTCTCAATTTTGCCATCAACCTCCCCATCCTGGTGTCCCCAGAGTGTCATCCTGCTGCCAATACTAATCAGAAGTCTCCTGTGGCAAAAGGAAGGAACGGGCTCCAAAATCTAATCAACAGCACCCGTACAGACGAGCGTGAAGAGTTTCTAGGTACTCCAGTAGACATAACTGGTGTAAAGTAGAACTGGATTTCCAAAAGAGCTGTCAAAAATGAAAGGTGGAATCTGATTGGCTGCTATGGGCAACTAAGCCAGTTCTGCTTTACACCATTTTGATAAATTACCCCAAATGTCCCTATAGTGTCTACAGCAGCTATAATGTACCCTAGAGTGCCCCCACGCAGTAATTTGCCCCACGCAGTAGTGTCCCCCACACTGCCCCCCACACAGTAGTGTCCCCCACACTGCCCCCCACACAGTAGTGTCCCCCACACTGCCCCTATAGTAATTTGCCCCCACACAGTATCCCACCATATTTCCCCCCCACGTCCTTCTGTGTGCACCCTCCTCATGTCCCCCAAAGTTGGCACATAAAAAAAAAAAAACTAAAAGCTAAATACTCACCTGCGCTTGCTCACAGAGTCCCGGCACTGTGCTGCCGAGTCCCGACACAGGCGCGTGCGATGACGTCATCATGCGCGCCTGTGACGGGATTTCACTACCGCATAGGCTTCAGGCCTACTAGGCCTGAATCCTATGGCGGTGATCGGCGGCGGGACAGGGAAATATGCGCTGCTGTACCCCGCCGCAGTATGTGGGTGTCAGCGCCTCAGCTATGAGCGCTTCCATCTGTATTGATGGAAGCGCTTATTGCTTCTGGGCATGCTGGCACCCCCGTATTCATTGGGTTTTCAGTTTGATGGGGGTTATTAATTTGATAAATGCCTTTCAATGGGGAAGTTAGAGAAGATTACGTTTTTGTTGGTTTCTTTAAGGCTGGGTTCACACGGGCGTCACGTTTTGGCTCAAGATGTGTCCCGGGTGCATTGCGGCAAACCCGCGCAAGTAGGTACCCAATTGCAGTCGGGTGCAATGCGTTTTGCTCGCGCGTGATAAAAAACTGAATGTGGTACCCAGACCCGAACTTCTTCACTGAAGTTCAGGTTTGGGTTCAGTGTTGTGTAGATGTAATTATTTTCCCTTATAACATGGTTTTAAGGGAAAATAATAGCATTCTTTAATACAGAATGCTTAGTACAAGGTCAATTGAGGGTTAAAAAAAAATATATATAATTAACTCCCCTCCTCCAATTGATCGCGTAGCTGCCGGTCTCCTGTTCTTTCTTCAGGACCTGTGGTGATGTCACTGAGCTCATCACATGGTCCAATCACATCATCCATCACCACGGTGATAGACCATGGGATGTGACGTCACCACAGGTCCTTTAGCCGGCAGCTCATGATTAAAGAAGTAAGAAGAGATCGACAACTACGCGATCAAGAGGAGGCGAGTTAATTTATTTTTTATCCCTTAATTGACCTTCTACTATGCATTCTGTATTAAAGAATGCTATTATTTTCCCTTATAACCATGTTATAAGGGAAAATAATACAGTGAATAGACTGTCATCTTAGCAACCATGCGTGAAAATCGCACCGCATCCGCACTTGCTTGCGGATGCTTGCGATTTTCACGCAGCCCCATTCACTTCTATGGGGCCTGCGTTGCGTGATAAACGCACAATATAGAGCATGCTGCGATTTTCACGCAACGCACAAGTGATGCGTGAAAATCCCATAGAAGTGAATGGGTCCGGATTCAGTGCGGGTGCAATGCGGTCACCTCACGCATTGCACCCGCGCGGAAATCTCGCCTGTGTGAACCCAGCCTAATAAGGAAAGAAAAATGCACGTTGAAGGAGTTGCAATCCTTGCTAGGTACGTTGAACTTTGCTTGCAGGATCATTCCAGTGGGAAGGGTCTTTTCCAAACGGCTGTACTTTTCTACTAGAGGTCTGAAATCTCCAAGTTCGCATATTAGGTTAGTTAAAAGTTTCAAAGATGATATGGCGATTCGTGGAGTTCGTGGAGGCTGATGCCTTGGGTTTATTTACAGACGCGGTAGGGAGTTGTGGTTATGGCGCTTTTTGGGATGGTAAATGGTCAGCAGAGGCTTGGCCAGTTTCATGGATTAATAATGGATTGACTGGTAACATTGTTCTTCTAGAATTTTTTCCTGTGCTGGTGTTTTATGGGGTAGGTTTTTTAAAAACAGAAGGATTTTGATCAACACAGATAACAAAGGTGTTGTATTTGCAATTAATATGCTTTAGTCTAAGGCTACTTTCACACTCACGTTTTGTGCGGATCTGTCGTGGACGGAACTGTTCAGATAATACGACCGTCTGCATCCGTTCAGAACTGATCCGTTTGTATTATCTTTAACATAGCCAAGACACCACTGAAAGTCAATGATGGACGGATCCGTTTCTATTGTGCCAGATTGGGTGAGTGAAAACGGATCCGTCCCTATGGACTTACATTGTGTGCCAGGACGGATCAGTTTGGCTCAGTTTCAAGCAGCGTTTTGGTGTCAGTCTCCAAAGCGGAATGGAGACGGAACGAAGCCAAACTGATGCATTCTGAGCGGATCTTTTTCAATTCAGGATGCAAACTGATCCGTTTTGGACCGCTTCTGAGATCCCTGAACGGATCTCACAAACGGAAAGCCAAAAAGCGAGTGTGAAAGTGTTAAATAGTGGTTAAGTTATTGAGGCATTTTGTTTTATGTTGTATGAAACTTTATATTTGGGTTAAGGCAAGATATGTTCAAGGTACATTTAATTTCTTAGCAGATTCTTTATCTCGTTCTTAGTTTGGCAAGTTTCGGGAGCTAGCACCAGGAGCGGATGTGAAGGGAGTTCCTTGTCCTTGTCATCTTTGGGATCTGGTATGGGATTGATAGCTAAGGCTATTAAACAGTCTGTAGTGCCTAAAACATGGGCTGCATGTGCAGCCGCATGGCGGGATTGGCTATTGTTTTCTAAATTATTAAGCGGAGAGCATGATGATATTGAGCGAGTTTGCTGTTTGTTGCTAATCTATAAAAAAACAAACAGTCTTTTTCTTCAGTTGCTAGAAGTGTTGCTGGAATCTCGTTTTTTCAGAAGTTATTTGGCAAAAAACAGTTGTCAGCTTATTTTCCTATTAAGCAGATGTTAAAGGGATACCGTAAAAGGTTTTCGGAATTAGATAACAGGAGACCGATATCTGTTAAGCTGTTGGGAAGTCTATATGAGATTCTGTCTGTGGTGTGTGTGGATTCATTCGAAGTATTACTTTTTCATACTAGTTTTGTTCTAGCATTTTTTTTTAAGCTTTTGCTTTTTTTTTTGCAGCATTTTTTTTGCAGCAGATTGGGGAGTTAGTTTCGGCAAGTTGTTCAGTTTGTTCTGGTTTAGATTTTTCAGATGTCTCCTTAAACGTTGATTTTGTTGAAATTTTTCTGAAGCGGTCTATAACCGATCAATTTGGAAGGCTAAATGCTTGGGTTGGTTCTTTACTATGTTCAGTTAATATAGTGCGTGATTGGCTTGTGGTGCGGCCGGCTGTGTCGGGCCCATTTTTGATTCATAAAGATGGCTCTCCTCTTACCAAGTTTCAATTTTGCTCGGTACTTAAGAAATGTTTGGCTGCTCTTGGCCTTAGCTCTCTTAAAATTTCCTTGCATTTTTTCAGGATTGGAGCAGCAACAGAGGCGGCGAGGTGTGGGTTGGATGAAGCAATTATTAGAAGAATAGGGCGTTGGGACTCACATAGAGCTAAATTATATGTTAGACCAGATCTGCTATTATCAGACTAAATTATGTTTTATTTTTCAGGAGATCATTTAATTGTTTGGATTATTGGCCATTCTTATGTATTCTGGGCTCAGAAGAGAGCAGAGAAGAGAACATACACTGAGAATTGATTTGGAGGGCTCCATTTTAGGCCTTTTCCGATCTGACAATGTGCATTTGTCAGAAATTGGGGTTGACATTTTTAATGTTGCTTTGAAATGTGCTATTGAGAAAGGGCTGCAATGCTTGTGGGGGGCCTCACCTTGTTAAGGAGGGGCTGGTGGGATTCATCACTCAGCTATAGCTGAGTGGATTGTGGTCTTTAATGGTTAATGATTTGGTTTTTAAGGGTTAATTATTTATTTATTCTGATCTGTTGATTATTTATTTATTGGGTAACTCATAATAAAGTATTGCGGCCATTTCTTCTATCAGATAGACGTCTTTGTCTTTATTTATTATTTAGTTATGCTCAAGGGTACTTTCACACTAGCGTTTTTCAGTTCCGTCACAGGGATACCTAATATGTTACATTTTTTATTGTTTATATATTATTATTTGTAAAATTGGGAAAGGAGGGGGGGGGAATTAAAATGTATTATTAGTTAGAACCTGGGATCTTTTACTCCCTCTATTAGGGTGAAATGGATCTTACACTGTCCCTGCTGCCCTGTGCTGTGTGCACACAGCAGCAGGGAGCTTACCATGGCAGCTGTGGATGGCGCTGCCATGGTAACCGATTGGAGCCCCGCGATATCACTGCTGGGGCTCCAATCGGAAGCTGCCACTGTCACCAATAACTATAACAATGAGGGGGGGGGGTGCCACCAATGAAGATAATTAACATGATTATAATTCCAAGTTGGGGGAGGCCACTGCACCACCAATGCATATGATTAACCATTAAAAAAAAATGTAGGCTGCGTGTGATGGCTGTATGACATACGCAGCACCCGCTTTCAATGACAGGGCGCTGCGAACCGCGTCCATAAACCCCTCAGGGGTTAATTGACGGGGATCGCCACGCCCTGTCATAGAGGACGGGTTCCCGGTATGTGATAGAGCTGGCACCCGCAGCCTACAATTGTATTTAAGGGTTAATCATATGCATTGGTGGCGCAGTGGCCTCCCCCAACGGCCAGTACGTATTGATCTCGGTACAAAAGTATCGTTGGGTATCGAATATTCGATACCCGGTGCAACCCTACACAGCTTACCAAACACTGTACTATACATTGTACAGCGGTTCTGCTCTGTATTGCATCCCAGACCCCTTCACTTAACTGGGACTCTGCTGTGCTTGGTTATGTGACCGATGAACGTGATGCCACTGCCCTAGGAAGAGGACACGGTTCACCAGAACACTGCAGCCTCTTCAAACAGCTGATTGGGGGGACCCCACCGATCAGATACTGATGACCAATCAGGAGGACAGGACAGCGATATTAAACTCTCGGAAAACTCCATTAAGTAGGAACCAGTACATTCAGAAAACAACATGCTTCTCATGGAAATGAGGAAAAGGTGAAATTACTTTAAGCAGTTCACAAAGCAAAACAGAGGCCACTTACTTTACCAAGGAAGCCTTACGACAAAGCTTATCTGCTCCACGATAGTAATTTACCAGCTGCACAATGCCAGGCTCATGACCTGTAGAACATAAAGACACAAGATGAGGCAGGTCAGTAGTCCTAACAGTTGTAGCCATCACCTGATAAGGGCTATTTTTCATGCAGTAAAGTGGTTGTTAGAAAGCACACGCTGAATATTCACATATGGACTGGGGGGATTCGCTCCTGTAATTAGGATAATCGGGCGCAGTACAGAGGCAAAATACAAGTTCGTAATTTAAACTTCAGTGTTTATTCACACATGGTGCCAAAAACAAAACTTCACTTTTGCACTGTTGGTGTTACTTCACACCCAATGGCAAATTAATATAACAAAAAGTTCCCCTGATATACGGGTCTCAGCTCTTCAGCCCAACACAGGCCTCAGGACCCAGCAGACAGACATGGCTTCTGAGCCCAGCTGTCTATTCAAGGACAGCCAGGTGCTGCCAAAACCCAGACCGGCACTTAAAATCCGGTCCAGTATTTGACCTCACCTGGCTGTAAATCAGCCCAGCAGCACATGCTGGGAGGAAAATACCTGTTTTCCCAGACTAAACCTCTGAATGTGTCACAGGACATATAGCTTAATTGTGAAGTGCCCCTCTGCTCTGAGCTGCTTCACAGCCAGATTTCTCTGCTGAGTGACAGCTGAAATGGTCTCCTGCTATAGCGGTCCGAGAAGAAGAGATGGTTTGTCATCAGTCCAATACAGAGAACTTCACAGTGAAGCTCTTCCTCCAATTGCATTCAAAATCTGTAACCGTACCAGTCTTCAGTCGGCGCAGGCGCACTGAGAGGAGGACGCTCGCTCGGCCGCTCCTTCCTCAATGCGCCTGTGCCGGGTGTAGATGTGATGTCATCGGCGCAGGCGCATTGAGGATGGAGCGGCCGAGCGAGAGTCCGCCTCTCAGTGCGCCTGCGCCGACTGAAGACAGGTACGGCGCAGGCGCCAGATTTTGAATGCAAACAGGGCCAGCAGAGAAAGATCCCGTCCTCTGGCCCTGTCAATCAACATGAGGAGGGGGCGTCTTTAGGATAGGAGGATGCGGCTGCTACCAGCAAGTAGCCGCCCTACTTGCTGGTAGCAAGGTAATTTGCATATTTTAAAAGTAAATTTTTAACATAATCTGCTGAACCAAAATTCTTAATTACAGTATGTATGCATAAATCGCAGTATAGGGATTATAATTAACCAAAAAATAAAAATAAAAAATGTTTAGTGGGGTGACAGAAGCCCTTTAAATACAGTTTTCTCCTTTTTTTCAGCGATACATGGGGCTTTATTTTTCTGTCATTCTATTTTAGCACTTACATTAGCATTCGGAGATCTGGCAGAGACAGACCCCACAATTAATGGGCCCATTTTTAAACCCCTGTTAAAAACGTCTAACGTCCTGTGGCAATGTGAATAGTGAAGGGTGCAGTAAAGTCCCGGGGGGGCATGAAAAAAGGAGGTTGTTTGCACCAGGAGCGTGTCACCAAGGGGCCCGGCCTTGGTGGAGTAAGGGCCCTAGATATAGGTGGCCACCAAGTTAGTTGCTAGACACCAAGACAGCTAGTCCGGGGCGGGCTTTTACTGGGAACAGGCAATGTGTTGAGTGGTTGCCTGTTCCCCATGCTCCAGTCCGGGATTTTGGAATATGCCCATGTCCAGGGATGGTATTTAATCCTGTTGCTGGACTTGGGTGTGGCTCCCAGTCTGGAGAAGGAGACAGAGTTTTTGTAAAACCCAGTCCTGCTGGAGGCACTGTGTGGTCTCAGCTGGACAAGGCTGAAAGACCATGAGGCTGGGAGATAGTCTGGACTGACCGTGCTACAGCCAGGCGGACCACTGGCTGAGAAAGCTGCACCAGAGACGGTGTGTGAACTGCGCTCTGTATAGGTGAGTCAGGGATTTAGGTTATATGTTTAGGTGGAGCCCAGACGGGCAGGTTTTCAGTTTGTACTGTGTTTGTTGGTGCTGGTGTCAAAAATAAATGCACTGTTTGGACAATCAACACGGTTGTCAGCGAGAATTCTGTGACTGAGACCCTGAAGATAGAGCTAAGCCCCCACAGTCTGTTAAATTAAATAAAAAAGCCTCTCAGGCCTAAATAAATAAATAATATACATCCACACTTCAACACTTGCTCCTCACTGAAGGCTGCAGGACCTTACACTCCCATCATCGTGACGCTACATTATCACACTGGGAGCATCAGGTCCTGCTGCCTCCAGTGCAGAGCGAGTGTTCCCTAGTCTGCGTATCCATATTTAATGGTCAGGTTTTTTTTCACTGTAGTGCAAATGGCATCTGTATTCTGTCAGTGGTTTTCACTGACTACAGGTAGGAGAGGCTCTGGAACGCCTTTTTAGTGTAGCAGTGCATGTGTAATATAGAGGACACACAAAACGTATATATGGACCAACAACGGACCCTTTGCAGATATCTTTAAGGCCTCATGCACATGACCGTTGTTGTGTCCGTTGTTCCGTTTTTTTGTGATTTTCTGCGGACCCATCGACTTTCAATGGGTCCGTTGAAAACTTGGCTAATGCACCGTTTGTCATCCACGTCTGTGATCCGTGGTTCCAGTCCGTCAAAAAAATATAACCTGTCCTATTTTTTTCAAGGAAAACTGTTCGCGGACCCATTCAAGTGAATGGGACCTTGAAAAAACGCGGAGGCACACAAGATTGTCATCCGCGTCTGTTTTTTTCCTATCATTTGCATGGCAAACTTGACTTAGACTTTTTTTTTACTTTCCTTCTTGTCTGGTGATCCTCCAAAAATAAAGGAAGACACACGGAAACAAAAACGGAAACTGATCACGGAACAACGGAACCCCATTTTGCGGAACGGAACACAACAACGGTCGTGTGCATCAGGCCTAAGGGTGACACACACTGTTTTGACATGTATGTCATCAACGGGTTGTCCAGGAACATAATTTCTAACCGGGGTCAGCAGCCTCCCTTCCTCTACTGAGTCTCCACCTTCCGGTCCAGGCTTTGTTTTCTTCCTCCCCGGCATGGTCATGGTCATGATTCGCTTCAGCGGCGACATGTCTCTTGTGGACAGATCGCTGCTGAAGAGGACCATGCCCATGTCAGGAAAGAAGAAAACAAAGCCTGGACCATAAGATGGAGACATGGGAGACAGCGCCGAGGACAGTGCACAGTGGCGGGGAGCAGGTAAGTTCACATAACTGTTTAGGCTGAGTTTACACTTCAGTTATTCCCATCAGTTAGGCCCCTTTCACACGGGCGAGAATTCCTTTCGGGTGCAATGCGTGAGGAGAACGCATTGCATCCGTACTGAATCCGGCCCATTCACTTCTATGGGGCTGTGCACATTAACGGTGATTTTCACGCATCATTTGTGCGTTGCGTGAAAATCACAGCAGGTTCTATATTCTGCGTTTTTCACGCAACGCAGGCCCCATAGAAATGAATGGGTATGCGTGAAAATCGCAAGTGCGGATGCGGTGCGATTTTCCCGCATGGTTGCTAGGAGATGATAGCAGCTCTTTTCGTGCAGCCCCAAGACTGAGTTCCAGCAAAAGAAGATCTCTTCTGAGCATAATAATATAATATAATAAAAGGATTTTAGAAACCCGAAAGTTGGTGGAACTTTACTATGTGCCCTGAAACCTTTTATCCGCAGAAGGAATATCCGTGGTGGAGATCTTTTTTTGCTGGAACTCCGTGTTGGGGCTGCACAAAAAGAGCTGCCATAATCTCTTTCTACACTTGGAGGCTGGAGTCCGTGGCAGCGCGACCTCCTTCTTCAATGGAATGTGACTTTCTGTGAAAATTACCCACTTCACACAGTTGTTCAGCAACGCCCAAAAAAACGAAAACATACACAGTGGTGACTTTTTTCAATTTTTCTTTTTGTATTTTTTATTTTTTTATTTTATTTGTAGGAGAGGATAGGGAAGAAAGCAACCCTGGACCCCATTAAAGTCTATTCCCTGTAATATTGTGATGTAATCGCGCTCAGGTGACGTCAGCACAGGTCCTGCTGAATGAAAATAGAAGATCCTTCTATTTTCATTCAGCAGGACCTGTGCTGACGTCACCTGAGCGCAATTACGTCACCAAAGGTCCTTTTGCAGGTCCTGAAAGAAGAAGCAAGAAGACGATGCCGGCTGCCCTATCAATTGGAACAGGTAAGTTAGTTTATTTTTATTTTTTAACACCTCATTCTACATTTTACTTTGCATTCTGTATTCAGAATGCTATTATTTCCCCTTACAACCATGTTATAAGGGAAAATATTAAAATCTACAGAACCCCTAACCCAAACCTGAACTTCAGTGAAGAAGTCCAGGTTCGGGTCTGGGTACCACAGTCAGTATTTTATCACGCGAGCTAACAATGCACCCGTGCGATAAAAACTGAACATCGGAACGCAATCGCAGTCAAAACTGACTGCAATTGCGTACCTACTCGCATGATTTTCCCTGATCGCAGACGCAACGCATCCGGACCTAATCTGGACACGCTCGTCTGCAAGGGGCCTTACTGTGAGCCAAAACCAGGAGTGACTCCCAATAACTGATGGAAATAACAGTCTAAATAATCGAAGAGTGAGCTCACCCTTAGGCTACTTTCACACTAGTGTTCTTGCTGGATCCGGCAGGGTTCAGCAAAAACGCTTCCGTTACTGATAATACAACCATCTGCATCCGTTATGAACGGACCCGGTTGTATTATCTTTAACATTGCCAGATATGACAGATTCCCTTTAAATACCGGGCGCTAATGTGCGCTGCCAAGATACTGTCCGGCCCCACTCACTAGAACGGGGACAGTCGGAGGTTCGGCCGCTACCCGGCAAATATGCTGAGAAGCAGTCGTACGAAAACTGCAGCATGCAGTGGTATTATGTCCGCCTGCTCCACAGCATATTTGTTGGGTAGGGGCCAGATAGCCGCCGGTCCCAATTATAGTGAATGGTGCCGGATGGCATCTCGGCAGTGCAAGTATTCACGGATCCGGCAGGCTGTTCCCAGCCAGAACAGCCTGCTGGATCTTTTTACCGCAAATGTGAAACAGACCTAAAAGATGCATTTTGTTTTTTTTTCATTTATTTTTCTGTTGGATCAGAAGAACAGAAAGCTAAAGCGTGATGTGAACTCAGCCGAATGGCTCATTCGGACAACTGTATCCGTTTTGCGGTCCAAAAATTGCGGCTCCGCGGAACAGAAGTAAGGATGCAGACAGCATGAGCGAGTCTGCATCTGTTCCGGAAAATTGCAGAACTAATGTGGACACAAATATACGGTCATCTGACTGAGCCCTATGTATGATCCTTTCTGTAGGGCAGGAGAGATGCTGGCACTTGTCAGAATTTATGTTTTCCTGAACAACCCCTTTAAGGGGGTCATTTGCATGAAATAAAAGCAAACCAAAATTAAAAGGGGGGGTTAACTAAACTCCATTCACCTATAGATATTTATTTATTTAGTTTGACTCCGTTAGAGGAGCAGAACAATGAAAATGATGAAAGTGCCCAATGGGCACAGAAACAGTGCCCGACGGACTCCACTGACTACAAAGGGGTCCATCACTGCATCCGGCACTATTTTCTCCAGCTTTTATAGTACAATCCCCCAGGTGTGAACGCTCTATAATGCAGCAGGAGTGCACGGAACATTTCCCAAGGGCGTCAATGTAAAAATGCAACCATCTATGTGAAAACCAGGTCTTCTTATCGGACTGGTGACAAATCCCTGTCTCCTCCAGCTTCAGCAGCTCTATCTAAAGTGATGAGCGGTGGTCAGCGCTGTCGCCTGTGAAGTCCCAGGGCTCCGGGGGGCGCTGCAGCAGCACTGGCTCAGATCGCCTTGGTGCAGTAGGAAACACCCAAATGCAGTTCCCTGCACGTGTGTGTGTGTCTATATATATATATATATATATATATACGCACTGGAATTCCCCCGCAAGTCCTCATGCACACCACCGTATGTATTTGGTGGTCCGCAAACTGCCGGCTGTGTGCATACCCCATTTTTCTTTGGCCCAAGAATAGAAATGCCTATTGTTCTCTGCAAAACCGACAAGAATAGGACACGTCCCATCATTTTCGGGACGGACACTGATGTGGACAGCACACCGATGACATTCGTGTGCAGTCTGCGTTTTTTTGTGGTCCCATAGAAATGAATGGAGGAAACGTGAGGCCTAATTATTGATCTGTCCGGTATTGGATCCGCTTCCAAGAAGTTCTGGTCCCGGTAATGTGTCACTGGGGTCACTCTCATTCTAAGATGGGCACAGTTTTACAAGTACAGTTCCTATTACTCCTCTGTGAATGGAAGGATTTGGGGATCTGCTAAATATGACGTCAGAGGGAGGCTAAATGAGGATGACGTCATGGAGAGCCCCGGGACTTACCCAACCTCCCGAACGGCAGTCTGTTCCTCTCCCCCAGCATGAGGTTGAACCTGGGGTTGTCCTTCTTCAGCCGCTTCCATTGTCCCGAGGCCAGCAGGATCTTGGCCACTTCGGCATACACGGTGCTGTTCTCGTCCCTCACCACGAAGGTATACATGGTCCTCAGGGCGGCTCCCTATGGACGAGGAGGCGCTATTGTTCGGCTCCCCTGCACCATGCTACAGTATAGGGAGGCGCTCCACGCAGGGGTCTCGTGATCTCGTAGAAGGGAGACGGTTTTCTGACAGAGCACCGGGCAGCTTCTCTCTCCAGCTCCGTGCAGACCCCTCCCAGACTCTGGAGGCTGAGCTCTGGGGGTCAGGGGCCAGTGGGAGGGGACACAGTCAGCAGAAGCAGATGGTGGCCACACTGAAGGACAGGCCCCCCCAAGTGTCCCTCTTTTTGACCCAAGTCCCTCTTTGATCCTAATGTCCCTCTTTTTGGACCTGGCGGATTAATGCTTAAATGTGCATTAATACATGTACTAATTGCTCCTTACTGAAGTGTTTCTCTGGGTTCTACCTGTATATCAGACGGTAACTTCATTATTTGGTGCAATTTGGACCTTTAAATATTTATAATCCGATGATTTATGTGCTAATATTTAAATGGATATTGAAACGCAAGAAAAAATATTGTCCCAGGGGCTCCACATGCTGTAAAAAAATAAAGGAACTTACGCTCACCGATCCCAGCTGCTGCAGTTTTGACGGTGTCGGTAATGATGCTTTGGGTGGAGTTTGAGGCGTGGCCTAGTAATAAAAAAAATTGCTGCGATGCGTGCCGGTATATATTGTCCCTCTTTGTGACTTTTAAAGACTCACAAAGTCTTAATATATAAAGCTGAGCGTATGTGTGTATGTCTGCTAAAGGAATCCGCACCGTCGCATTTACAATCACGAAATTTGGCACACAGGTACATCAGGTGTCTGGGAAGGTTTTAGACCAGGTCTCAGCTCTCTAGGGCATACCGTTCCTGAGATATTCCCAAAAAATGCATTCACCAATAGAAGCTTGGTCACATGACCCTTATCAGCCAATAGAAGCTCGCAGGTCCTCCAGTCTCCACATACAGTTTTACTCCAGGTTTCCATAACAACCAAGCCATTTATCTTCACTGCTGTAGGAGAGCTTTAACCCCTTCCCGACCCATGATGAAACCACTGCGTTCCCGCAATTTGCCATAATAGTACGTCATGGTGATCGCGCGGGCACCAGAGCGATGCTCGTGCGATCACTGCAGGGGCCCGGCAGTCCCTGGTAGCCGGGCCCCTGCTGTATCCGCCGGCATCGTTGTAAAAGCCGATGCTGGCAATTAACCCCTTCTATGCTGCGGTCCGCGCTGACATAGAAGGGGTTTGTGTCAGGTGAGTGAGCGCATCGAGTCCTCACGCTGCTGTGGCGGGGACTCGATGTGTCAGAAGGCAGCCCGATGCCGTGCAGAGGCTGCCCAATGCCTTGCACAGCATCGGGACCTGCCTTCTACGGGTGACGAAGAGATCAAGCCATTGCAAAAATTGCAACAGCAAGTGATCAAAAAGGTGTATGCCCCCCACAATAGTACCAATCAGACCGTCACCTCATCCCGCAAAAAATTAGACCCTACCTAAGAGAATCTGTCAAAAAAGCTATCACTCTCAGACAATGGAGACACTAAAATATGATTTTTTTTCACTTTAGCACAATAGCAGTTTTGAAGCAAAAAATAAAGTATACATTTTAGGTATCGCCACTTCCGTAACAACAAGCTCTATAAAAATATTGCATACAGAGAGGCTGAGCACTCTCCCAATGGACCACACAAAGACTATTCAAAAATTATTAGATTTATTACACCAATATATAGATCTAAAAACAAAATAACAATAGAGCAAAATACACAATAAAAATACACATTAAAAATATAATATTAAAATTGTTCAGATAATAAGCATAAATACTTAAATTGCGGTGGTATACAAAAGAATAATATATGCAACTTGGATAAAAGGGATATGTCCTGATTGGAAGAAACAAGAGAATCGATATTGGATTATTCGACACTATGAAGATAAATTTTCGACTGTGTGAAAATAAATATTCGAATAAATATGAAAATACATTTTCGAATGAATGTCCAGATTACAAGATAAATTTTCGACTGTGTGAAAATAAATATTCGAATAAATATGAAAATAAATTTTCGAATGAATGTCCAGACTGAAATCCGATATAAGCTTGTAGTTATTCTATCGATTATATAATATTCAGTCGATATTCTCTGTATGGCAAAACGAAATACACACTAACTCTTGCAAAATACCGTCTGACTATAGCGCACGGTGGCGTCCCACGTGGCTGATGGAGTCAGATTCGGCGGTACCTGTTTGTAGCAGTTCAGCAGGAGCAGTGTGAGCGATGTAGCCCTCCGTGTAGAGATTCTTTGGTAAAGAAATTTTGATTACAGCTCTGTCACTTCAAGGGTTTAGATGGTTTAAATGTTCGCTATGTGCCATAAGAGTCCATCAGGGTGAAAAGGGGTCGATTCAAATCGTTAGAATCAGGACGTCCATCAGCTGATGTGCGGGTCTTTTGAAACCAGACGCGTTTCGGGGTCTTTTCCTAGCCCCTTCCACTGAGGAAGGGGCTAGGAAAAGACCCCGAAACGCGTCTGGTTTCAAAAGACCCGCACATCAGCTGATGGACGTCCTGATTCTAACGATTTGAATCGACCCCTTTTCACCCTGATGGACTCTTATGGCACATAGCGAACATTTAAACTATCTAAACCCTTGAAGTGACAGAGCTGTAATCAAAATTTCTTTACCAAAGAATCTCTACACGGAGGGCTACATCGCTCACACTGCTCCTGCTGAACTGCTACAAACAGGTACCGCCGAATCTGACTCCATCAGCCACGTGGGACGCCACCGTGCGCTATAGTCAGACGGTATTTTGCAAGAGTTAGTGTGTATTTCGTTTTGCCATACAGAGAATATCGACTGAATATTATATAATCGATAGAATAACTACAAGCTTATATCGGATTTCAGTCTGGACATTCATTCGAAAATTTATTTTCATATTTATTCGAATATTTATTTTCACACAGTCGAAAATTTATCTTGTAATCTGGACATTCATTCGAAAATGTATTTTCATATTTATTCGAATATTTATTTTCACACAGTCGAAAATTTATCTTCATAGTGTCGAATAATCCAATATCGATTCTCTTGTTTCTTCCAATCAGGACATATCCCTTTTATCCAAGTTGCATATATTATTCTTTTGTATACCACCGCAATTTAAGTATTTATGCTTATTATCTGAACAATTTTAATATTATATTTTTAATGTGTATTTTTATTGTGTATTTTGCTCTATTGTTGTTTTGTTTTTAGATCTATATATTGGTGTAATAAATCTAATAATTTTTGAATAGTCTTTGTGTGGTCCATTGGGAGAGTGCTCAGCCTCTCTGTATGCATTATTAATCTTTTTGACTGGGTGAGTCATTAGGCTTAGCAGCACCCACTCATAGTTAAAGGCGATAGAGAGCCACCATACTCTTTATATTATCTATAAAAATATCACATGACCTAACCCCTCAGATGAACACCATAAAAAAAAAAAGACAATTGGTCAAAAAATAAAAGAGCTATGGCTCTCAGACTATGGATACACTAAAATATCATTATTTCGGTTTCAAAAATTCTATTATTGTATAAAACTTAAATAAATAAGAAAAAGTAGACATTAGGTATTGCCACGTCCGTAACGATCTGCTCTATAAAAAGTCACATGACCTAATACCTCAGGTAAATGCTGTAAAAATTAATAAATAGAAACTGTGCCAAAACAACCAATTTTTGGGTTCCCTTGCCCCATAAAGTGTAATAATGAATGATCAAAAAAATCATATATACCCAAAAACGGTACTAATAAAAACGTCAACTCTTCCTGCAAAATGTCATCCCCTGCACAAGATGATCGGCAGAAAAAAATAATAGGGCGTTCAGAAAATGGAGATACAAAAACCAAATTTTTGTTTTCAAAAATGCTTTAGTATGTAAAACTGAAACAAACATCATAGAAAGTAGACATATTTGATATCATTGCGTCCGTAACAACCTGCTCTATAAAAATAGCGCATGATCTAACCTGTCAGATGAATGTTGTTAAAAATAAAAACAGTTTCAAAACATCCATTTTTTGCTCACCTTGCCTCACAAAAAACATAATATAGAGCAATTAAAAATCATATGTACCCCAAAATAGTACCAATAAAACTGGCACCTTATCCCGTAGTTTCCAAAATGTGGTCACTTTTTTGAGTTTCTACTGTGGGGGTGCATCACGGGGGCTTCAAATGGGACATGGCATCTAAAAACCAGTTCAGCTAAATCTGCCTTCCAAAAACCATATGGCGTTCCTTTCCTACTGTGCCCTGCCGTGTGCCCGTACAGCAGTTTACGATCACATGCGGGGTGTTTTTGTAAACTGCAGAATCAGGGTAATAAATATTGAGTTGTATTTGGCTGTAAACCCTTGCTTTGCTACTGGAAAAAATGGATTAAAATTTAAAATCTGCCAAAAAGTGAAATTCTGAAATTTCATCTCCATTTTCCATTAATTCTTATGGAACACCTAAAGGGTTAACAAAGTTTGTAAAATCAATTTAGTATACCTTGAGGGGTTTTTAGTTTCTTAAATTGGGTAATTTTTGGGTGGTTTCTATTATGTAAGCCTCACGAAATGACTTCAGACCTGAACTTGTCCTTTAAAAAGTGGGTTTTGGAAATTTTCCGAAAAATTTCAAGATTTGCTTTCAAACTTCTAAGCCTTCTAACATCCCCAAAAAATAAAATTTCATTTTCAAAATGATCCAAACATGAAGTAGACATATGGGAAATGTAAAGTAATAACTATTATACGAGGTATCACTATCTATTATAAAAGTAGAGAAATAGAAATGTAAAAACTTGGGAATTTTAAAAAAAAATTGGTAAATTTGGGATTTTTTTCACAAATAAAGGTGAAATATATTGACTCAAGTTTATGACTATCATGAAGTACAATGTGTCACGAGATAACAGTCTCAGAATGGCTTGGATAAGTAAGTGTTCCAAAGTTATTACCACATAAAGTGACACATGTCAGATTTGCAAAAAATGGCCTGGGCAGGAAGGTGAAAACATGCCCGGGGTTGAAGGGGTTAAAGGAAATCTGTCACCAGTATAATTGCTATTGAAGTAAAGCCATGGCCTAATAGCACTTAGTACCTTATTTCTAGATGTGCCTTTGTTCCAGCAATAGATGTTTTTATCCTCTGAAAATCCAGTTTATTTGGTATGCAAATGAGCCAGTAAGGTGCCCAGAGGGGTGTCCTTCTTGCAGGAAGGAGACCAGACATGCCCCCTGCCACAATGTGTCCACCCTCAAAAGACTTAAAACCCCACCCCCATGTCCCACTAAGCCACGCCCCTGATCTGGTTAGACCACGTCCCCTCCCACTCCTGAGCCGACGGGGATTGAAAAATGAAGGTAAATATCAACTTCTGTCAGCTGCAGAGGTGGGAGGGAGGGTGACTTTCTTCCTGCAGCTCACACTCAGACAGCACAGTGCTGCTGTCTGAGAGTGAGCTGTTCAAAAGGACACTCCCCCGATCCAGTAAAGACCACTGTTAAAGGGGCGGGCCCCTGTGAAGGTCACTGTCAAGGGGGTGGTATGCTGTGAAAGTCACTGTTAAAGGGGAAGGCTGCTGTAAAGGTCAAAGTTAAGAGGGTGGGCTGCTGTGGAGGTCCAATTTTAAGGGACGGGGCATTGTGGGGGGGGGTCAGTGTTGAGGGGTGGGGGGGGTGTGAAGGTCACTGTTTTGGGGGCGAGGTGCTGTAGATGTCACTGTTATAGTGGATAGTGTTGATATCTTTTAACGACACACACAAACATTAAATTAAAAAGATTTAATATACCCGAGCGAAGCAGAGTCCTTCAGCTAGTTAGAAATATAATGCACTGGAGTACAACCAAATCCCCTACACACTCATGGTTACTGATAAAGCGCAATAGAAAACGCTCACTTTTTTTTTTCACCATAAACCCCTCCCCTCCAATTTTTTGGATGTCAAAGACGGACACTTATGGCTCATTGTGTAAAAGATACATTTTTCCTGCATATCTATACACTAGTTTTCTTTTGCACAATAGAGCAAAAAGTATTTGAATATAGAAATTTCAAACATGAAATGATATACAAGACGGGCTCCAATATACAGAGAGGACCGACAAACACTTTCTGGGTCAATGTTGTAAATGTAATAATGCAAATCTATCCCGCAGATCAAAAAAGAGGAGCAAAGAGGGACTTGGGTCAAAAGTAGGGACTGTCCCTCCAAAAGAGGGACACTTGGGAGGTATACCACACTGCATGCAGTTTTTATGGCGGTTTTTTAGTGACTTTTCTTAGGCCCCTTTCACAAGAACAATATGGATTGTGTCGGGATCTGTACAGGAAAAAAACACGAAGGTTTTGCACGCAAGTTCAGTCAGTTTTGTCTGCGATTGTGTCACAATAGGTAGGTAAGAGGGGAAATAACCAAACACGGGAAAACAAACAGAACAAATGACTAGGCCCAAAAGCTAGGGAGAAAAGGGTCACCTCCTAGCGATCCCTAAAAGCTTTCCCTAAACTGCTGTGCCCATGTGCATACCCTTAGGGTGGATATGCACATGCCCTCGTGCCTAAAACCTAAACACCCTGGGCAAACCCTAAGAAGCAGGGAAAAGGGAAGAGGCAACCTGCTTCTTCAAACCAGGAGGAAGCAAGCATCTCCCTAGAGGCCTAGATAAAAGACACAAAGGGAAATGAAGGAGAGGACTTATCTTGAGCACAGCTCGCGCAGACGATCCACCACACATCCAGAGCTCACAGGAAAGAACTATAACCCGCACAGGCCACTGGGGGGGGGGGGGGGGGGGAGGGATAAATAGCCTCACTAACAATGAAACCCAGTACACCTGAGGGAAGGTGGATCCAGCTCAAACCCAAACCAAAACAAACAGAAGTCAGACATGTGCAGCCAGTCTGACAGACCTCCGCACATTTACAGGGCAAGGCGTGACAGATTGCGTTCAGTGGTTCAGTATTTTCCACACCGGTGCAATCTTTTTTAATGCGTTTTAGGCTACTTTCACACCTGCATTAGGTGCGGATCCGTCTGGTATCTGCACAGACGGATCTGCACCTATAATGCAAACGCTTAGATCCGTTCAGAACGGATCCGTTTGCATTACCATGAACAAAAATAAATAAATATATATATATTTTTTTTTGTTCATGATAATGCAAACGGATCCGTTTTGACTTTACATTGAAAGTCAATGGGGGACGGATCCGTTTGAAAATTGAGCCATATTGTGTCAACTTCAAACGGATCCGTCCCCATTGACTTACATTGTAAGTCTGGACGGATCCGTTTGCCTCCGCACGGCCAGGCGGACACCCGAACGCTGCAAGCAGCGTTCAGGTGTCCGTCTGCTGAGCGGAGCGGAGGCTGAATGCTGCCAGACTGATGCATTCTGAGCGGATCCGCATCCACTCAGAATGCATTAGGACTGGACGGATGCGTTCGGGGCCGCTTGTGAGAGCCTTCAAACGGAGCTCACAAGCGGAGCCCCGAACGCTAGTGTGAAAGTAGCCTTAACTGAAGATTTACAAATAACATCTAGTAACCTTTGCATCCGGATGCAATGCGTTTTTCACAGAAACCCCACTAACTTCTAGGGGACCAGGGTTGCACGAAAAACGCAGAATATAGAACATGCTGCTATTTTCATGTAACACAAAGATGATGCGCGAAAATCAACGCTCATGTGCACAAACTCATAGAAATGAATGGGTCAGGATTCAGTGTGGGTGCAATGCGTACAAGTCATTGAACTCGTACGGTAAACTCGCTTGTGTGAAAGAGGCCTTAGGCTGGGTTCAGACCTGAGCGTATTTGATATGCGCATTTAACGCGCGTTTTTGTCGCGCGTTTTTATGCGCGTTTTTTGCAATAGTAAACGCGCGTTTGACGCGCGTTTGTGTGATTGACTGCAGTGTCCTATGGCCACAAACGCGCGTCAAAACGCCCCAAAGAAGCTCAAGAACTTGTTTGAGCGTAGGGCGTTTTTCAGCGCGTTCAAACGCGCTGTAAAACGCTCAAGTGAGAACCAGGGCCATAGGGAAGCATTGGTTTTCATGTGTTGAGCGTTTTACAGCGCGTTTGAACGCGCTGTAAAACGCTCAAGTGTGAACCCAGCCTTAGTGTTTGAATGGAGTTGTTTCTGGCATTTTTCCCTGTAGAGAAGGAAATACAAAAACACCTTGCTGCGTTTTGGAGAAAAAAATGGCAGAGAGACAAAAAAAAAGTCACCAATTGGAAAAAAAAAAACGCCACCGGGCAAAAAAAAGTGATTGTGTCTTTTGCGCATACTATCACAGTCAAAGGGAAAGCTAAAACCGTTAAATCTTTATTAGTATCTAAATTAAATAAAATGACCAGGAAGAAGTAACCCTATTTACAACCTTCGGTCCCTAAGGCTACTTTCACACTTGCGGCAGAGGAATCCAGCAGGCAGTTCCATCCGGCAAAATGTATGCCAACTGATTGCATTTTAAGACGGATCAGGATCCTGATCCGTCTTACAAATGCATTGCAAGAACGGATCCGTCTGTCGGTTTGTCATACGGACAAACGGATCCGTTTAGATTTTTTTCCCCACATTTTTACTGGTCTGCACATGTGCAGACCGGAAGGACTGATCCGGCATTCTGGTATTTTAAATGCCGGATCCGGCACTAATACATTCCTATGTAAAAAAAAATGCCGGATCCGGCATTCAGGCAAGTCTTCAGTTTTTTTGGCCGGAGATAAAACTGTAGCATGCTGCGGTATTATCTTTGTCCTGATCAGTCAAAAAGACTGAACTGAAGACATCCTGATGCATCCTGAACGGATTACTCTCCATTAAGAATGCATTAGGATAAAACTGATCAGTTCTTTTCCGGTATAGAGCCCTTAGGCTGAGTTCACACCAGCGGATGCCGTGCGTGGCATCCGCTCCGTGAAAGAGTGCCAAGACCCGATGCAGACTGCAGAAGCACGGAGCATTAACATGACTGATAATGCTCTGTGCCTCTCTGTGACCTCTTTACTACGAAATCACAGTGAGATAAAGTTGTCATCGTGATTTCGTAGTAAAGAGGTCACAGAGAGGCACGGAGCATTATCAGTCATGTTAATGCTCCGTGCCTCTGCAGTCTGCATCGGGTCTTGGCACTCTTTCACGGAGCGGATGCCACGCACGGCATCCGCTCGTGTGAACTCAGCCTTAGGACAGAACTCAATGCTGGAAAAGAAAAACACTGGTGTGAAAGTACCCTAAGGGAGTATGTATAGTGCCCTGAACAAGCCCTGTCAGGGTACATAAAGAAGACGTAATCCCTTGTAATTATACACTGCTCAAAAAAATAAAGGGAACACAAGAATAACACATCCTAGATCTGAGTTAATTAAATATTCTTCTGAAATACTTTGTTCTTTGCATAGTTGAATGTGCTGACAACAAAATCACACAAAAAAAAAAATGGAAATCAAATTTTTCAACCCATGGAGGTCTGGATTTGGAGTCACACTCAAAATTAAAGTGGAAAAACACACTACAAGCTGATCCAACTTTGATGTAATGTCCTTAAAACAAGTCAAAATGAGGCTCAGTAGTGTGTGTGGCCTCCACGTGACTGTATGACCTCCCTACAATGCCTGTGCATGCTCCTGATGAGGTGGCGGACGGTCTCCTGAGGGATCTCCTCCCAGACCTGGACTAAAGCATCTGCCAACTCCTGGACAGTCTGTGGTGCAACGTGACGTTGGTGGATAGAGCGAGACATGATGTCCCAGATGTGCTCAATTGGATTCAGGTCTGGGGAACGGGCGGGCCAGTCCATAGCATCAATGCCTTCGTCTTGCAGGAAGTGCTGACACACTCCAGCCACATGAGGTCTAGCATTGTCTTGCATTAGGAGGAACCCAGGGCCAACCGCACCAGCATATGGTCTCACAAGGGGTCTGAGGATCTCATCTCGGTACCTAATGGCAGTCAGGCTACCTCTGGCGAGCACATGGAGGGCTGTGCGGCCCTCCAAAGAAATGCCACCCCACACCATTACTGACCCAATGCCAAACCGGTCATGCTGGAGGATGTTGCAGGCAGCAGAACGTTCTCCACTGCGTCTCCAGGCTCTGTCACATCTGTCACGTGCTCAGTGTGAACCTGCTTTCATCTGTGAAGAGCACAGGGCGCCAGTGGCGAATTTGCCAATCTTGGTGTTCTCTGGCAAATGCCAAACGTCCTGCACGGTGTTGGGCTGTAAGCACAACCCCCACCTGTGGACGTCGGGCCCTCATATCACCCTCATGGAGTCTGTTTCTGACCGTTTGAGCATACACATGCACATTTGTGGCCTGCTGGAGGTCAATTTGCAGGGCTCTGGCTGTGCTCCTCCTGTTCATCCTTGCACAAAGGCGGAGGTAGCGGTCCTGCTGCTGGGTTGTTGCGCTCCTACGGCCTCCTCCACGTTTTCTGATGTACTGGCCTGTCTCCTGGTAGCGCCTCCATGCTCTGGACACTACGCTGACAGACACAGCAAACCTTCTTGCCACAGCTCGAATTGATGTGCCTTCCTGGATAAGCTGCACTACCCGAGCCACTTGTGTGGGTTGTAGACTCCGTCTCATGCTACCACTAGAGTGAAAGCACCGCCAGTATTCAAAAGTGACCAAAACATCAGCCAGGAAGCATAGGAACTGAGAAGTGGTCTGTGGTTACCACCTGCAGAACCACTCCTTTATTGGGGGTATCTTGCTAATTGCCTATAATTTCCACCTGTTGTCTATCCCATTTGCACAACAGCATGTGAAATTGATTGTCACTCAGTGTTGCTTCCTAAGTGGACAGTTTGATTTCACAGAAGTGTGATTGACTTGGAGTTACATTGTGTTGTTTAAGTGTTCCCTTTATTTTTTTGAGCAGTGTATATAGGACCCCAGATAGCTACTATGTAACACCTCTTAGTTAGGCCTAATGCACTCGACCGTTGTGTGTTTTGCGGCCATTAATATAACTGCCTATTCTTGTCCGCAAAACAAGCTGCGCCTAGGCCATGTGGCCTATAAACGCAACACCATTGGTCTAGAAAAAGGCAACATCACCAGTGCGCCATAGCCTCTTAAAACAGCTGAATGGCAGGGGGGCCAAGAGTCAGACCCCCACCGAACAGATATTGATGACCTAACCCAGTGTTTTCCAACCTTTTTTGTGCAAAGGCACACTTTTTTCATGAAAAAAATCACGAGGCACACCACCACTTTTTTGACTTAGCTATAAGTTCAGCAACGTGATAGCTAGCTTTAAGAGCTCTTTCATTTACCTTTGTGGTTTTTCTCATGAAAGTTGCCTGTTTCTCCGTGTTTTCACGCAGGCGAACAAAATAGTCCGCATTCTTGTTTTGAAGCGAAGGGTGTTTCGTTTGGAGATGGCGTTTAAGTTTACTTGGGACCATAGCACTGTTAGATAGCTTTTCACCACACACCAAGCACAGTGGAGTTGGTTTCTTTGCATCTCCGGTGAAAGTAAATCCAAATGAAATATAGCTTTCGCTATATTGCCTTGTGCCAGAGAATTTGCTTGAGCTAACCATCTTTGCTTTCTTTTGATCCCCACTCATACTTGGGCTCTCATCTGGCTCCGAATTTTGTTCAGGGTCCAGTTCTTTCCTTTTCAAAAACTTGTCCATCACTGTATCTGCTCCTGTCTCACTGTCACTCAGTACTTACTGTGCTTGTCTCCTCCAGATAGCCGCTGTCCGTCACACCTAAGGCGCTCTTCTCCATCCAGATCCATCAATCAGCGCTCTTCTGCTCATGTCTCCTCCAGATCCATCACTCAACGCTCCTCTGCGCTGCGATGCGATAATCAGATCCATCGGCGCTCTTCTGCGCATCAGATCCATCAATCAGCACTCTTCTGCTCATGTCTCCTCCAGATCCATCACTCAGCGCTCCTCTGCGCTGCGACGCGATAATCAGATCCATCGGCGCTCTTCTGCGCATCGGTGATCTACTGCGATGTCTCCTCCTGTCAGACTGTAACAGGACAGTGACACCGGAGCTATATAGTCCGTAACATGCGGCTTCAGCTCACAAATAGACCAAATTGGAATTTTTCCCCACGGCACACCAGACAATATCGCACGGCACACTAGTGTGCCGCGGCACAGTGGTTGAAAAACACTGACCTAACCAATAGTAGTAAGTGGTAATACCTTTTGTCTCATCTTGGGTTTTCTATTTCGACGGCATGAAATGATATTCCCTTCAGCCGCGGTAAGCTGGACAGGGTTTTGAGAGAAGCAACAATGTTTAGGGCACCTTTTCTAGCCCCTTCCTCATACTACGGAGGTGAGCAGTGTTATCCTAAAGAGGGCTTCTCAGTCACTCAGGTAGACGCCGAATCCAGCTGTTGCTTCGTCAGATGACCATTAGACCTGAGCCGCCTGTGTGCTGGTCCGTGTCCACAGCTCCCAGGGATTCCACACCTGCTGCTTCATCGCTCGCCTATCGCCACAGGACTTTGAACTGGTCGAGATGTCATGACTTATGCGTGAATTGGATTTAAAGGGCTTCTGTCACCCCCCCATTGTGCAATTTTCATTAGCCGACATTAGCTATTTGCTAATGTCAGCTGAGTGCAATCATACAGGTGTACTGAGTGAAGCATCAGCGATAATCGGCAGTCTTCTCTTCCGGGTGTAGTGTGATGTAATTGGCGCAGGCGAACTGAGGAAGGAGCTGGCAAGCGCGCGTCCTTCACTCAGTACGCCTGCGCCGATTGAGGAATGTTACGGCACAGGCGCGGGAATTCAGCAGCAGACGGGGCCAACGGGAGGAGGAGAGCGCTCGCTGGCCCTGTCTATCAAGAGGAGATGGGGCGTGTCTAGATGCGGCGGCTACCAGCAAGTACACGCCCAACTTGATGGTAGTGAAGAAATTTGCATATGATAAAAGTATGATTTTTACAAGAAATAAGCCACAGACAAAGGTAGGACATGTATGATTGCACTCAGCAAATAGCTAATGTCGGCTAATGAAATTGCACAATGGGGGGTGACAGAAGCCCTTTAAGTGAGGGAGAGGTGCGCAGAGTCAGGCTCACTCTCTCTCTTCCCGGATTACATCTTGCTCCAGTGGCAGGACAGAAGTCGAGACGGTTGGAGATGGGCTGGGCGCAGTGGTTGACCAGGGCATCTTTCGTGTCTTGCCGTGCTCTTAGCGTACCACATCGCTTGCAGATACTGCCTTCATGACCGTTGGCGCTATTTAGTAGCGCTCATCCGCTTACTCCGCCAGACTGTCTCCACATGCTCGGGATAGACAAATCCCCCTGTTACCGAAGGTCAATGACCCGACGGCTTCTCTCAACCTGGTTTAGCCAGCCTGTCGAAGTTGTTGCCCGGGGTGTGGCCGCTGCGCATGTTACAGCTGCTAGGAGCCACAGGTGAGAGCTGAGTGTCAGGTGGGGACCAAAAGGTGTACAAGCTGCCCTGAAAAGAGCACGACATGCCCTCCACCAGAGGTACTACCCCTCCCCAGACACCCCAACCTAAGAATAGGCTATCAATATCAAAATCAATTAAGAGCCAGTTTGCATCAAAACATATTTTAAAGGGGTGCGTTTACAGGGCCCGATGCAGGGCCACAATGTGTTTCAAATGACAATAAAGAGAGTTGATTGTTGTTTGTTTAAAGGGCCATTACACAGGCCAATGGAAAGTGCATGGGGGACAAACAATCGTTACTATGATTATTAAAGGGGTTGGCCCATCTGGGACTTTGATGGCTTATCGCTAGGATATGCCATCAATGTCAGATAAGTGCAGGTCTCACCTATGGGACCCACACCTATCTAGAGAATGGGTTCCCCCAAGGTGAAGAATGGGCCACGCATGCACAGAGTGCTTTTCGTTCATCCCTATGGGATTGCCAGAACTCCTATAGCGGTAAACTAAAGATTGCTGTGCATGTGCAGCTGCTTTTTGTTCACTTTGAGGATCCCGCTCTGGAGATAGATGCCAGTCCCACCTCTGGGACCCACTCCTATCTGACATTGATGGCATATCTTAGCAATATATCAATGTCCTTGATGGTAATACCCTTTATTGAACATTATGTCTACAGCACTACAGCACATGCTCTGCTTACATGGGAAGATGTGTTGCCAACCAGCAAGCATTTTTATGTGTGCGTAAAAGATAAGCTAAGGCTACTTTCACACTGGCGTTTTGGCTTTCCGTTTGTGAGATCAGTCATGGGCTCTCGCAGGCGGTCCAAAACGGATCAGTTTTGCCCTAATGCATTCTGAATGGAAAAGGATCCGCTCAGAATGCATCAGTTTGTCTCCGTTCAGCCACCATTCCGCTTTGATGTCCGTCTGACGAAACTGAGCCAAACGGATCCGTTCTGACACACAATGTAAGGCCTCATGTACACGACCGTATTTTTTTGCGGTCCGCAAAAACGGGTTCCGTTTTTCCGTGATCCGTGACCGTTTTTTCGTCCGTGGGTCTTCCTTGATTTTTGGAGGATCCACGGACATGAAAAAAAAGTCGTTTTGGTGTCCGCCTGGCCGTGCGGAGCCAAACGGATCCATCCTGAATTACAATGCAAGTCAATGGGGACGGATCCGTTTGACATTGACACAATATGGTGCAATTGCAAACGGATCCGTCCCCCATTGACTTTCAATGTAAAGTCAGGAGTTAATATACCATAAGATTGGAGTTTTCTCCAATCCGATGGTATATTTTAACTTGAAGCGTCCCCATCACCATGGGAACGCCTCTATGTTAGAATATACCGTCGGATTTGAGTTACATCGTGAAACTCAAATCCGACAGTATATTCTAACACAGAGGCGTTCCCATGGTGATGGGGACGCTTCAGGTTAGAATATACTAAAATAACTGTGTACATGACTGCCCCCTGCTGCCTGGCAGGTGCTGCCAGGCAGCAGGGGGCCCCCCTCCCTCCCCTGTAGTTAACACATTGGTGGCCAGTGGGCCCCCCTCCCTCCCCTGTAGTTAACTCGTTGGTGGCCAGTAGGCCCCCCTCCCTCCCCTGTAGTTAACTCGTTGGTGGCCAGTGGGCCCTCTCCCCTCCCTCCCCCTCCTAATTAAAATCTCCCCCCCTATCCTTGGTGGCAGCGGAGAGTACCGATCGGAGTCCCAGTTTAATCGCTGGGGCTCCGATCGGTAACCATGGCAACCAGGACGCTACTGCTGTCCCGGTTGCCATGGTTACTTAGCAATTTGTAGAACCATTATACTTACCTGCGAGCTGCGATCTCTGCGTCCGGCCGGGAGCTCCTCCTACTGGTAAGTGACAGGTCTGTGCGGCGCATTGCTTAATGACCTGTCACTTACCAGTAGGAGGAGCTCCCGGCCGGACGCAGAGATCGCAGCTCGCAGGTAAGTATAATGGTTCTACAAATTGCTAAGTAACCATGGCAACCGGGACAGCAGTAGCGTCCTGGTTGCCATGGTTACCGATCGGAGCCCCAGCGATTAAACTGGGGCTCCGATCGGTACTCTCCGCTGCCACCAATGATAGGGGGGGAGATTTTAATTAGGAGGGGGAGGGAGGGGAGAGGGCCCACTGGCCACCAACGAGTTAACTACAGGGGAGGGAGGGGGGCCCACTGGCCACCAGCGAGTTAACTACAGGGGAGGGAGGGGGGGGATGGCCGCACTGGCCACCAATGTGTTAACTACAGGGGGCAGGGGGCAGTCATGTACACAGTTCTTTTAGTATATTCTAACCTGAAGCGTCCCCATCACTATGGGAACGCCTCTGTGTTAGAATATACTGTCGGATATGAGTTTTCACGAAGTGAAAACTCATCTCTGAAAAAGCTTTTATGCAGACGGATCTTCGGATCCGTCCGTATAAAAAGTAACCTACGGCCACGGATCACGGACACGGATGCCAATCTTGTGTGCATCAGTGTTCTTTCACGGACCCATTGACTTGAATGGGTCCGTGAACCGTTGTCCGTCAAAAAAATAGGACAGGTCATATTTTTTTGACGGACAGGATACACGGATCACGGTCTCGGCTGCAAAACGGTGCATTTTCCGATTTTTCCACGGACCTATTGAAAGTCAATGGGTCCGCGAAAAAAATACGGAAAACGGCACAACGGCCACGGATGCACACAACGGTCATGTGCAGGAGGCCTAAGTCAATGGGGACGGATCCGTTTTCACTGACACAATAGAAAACGGATCCGTCCTCCATTGACTTTTAATGGTGTTCAGGACGGATCCGTCTTGGCTATGTTAAAGATAATACAAACGGATCCGTTCTGAACGGATGCAGACGGTCCTATTATCTGAACGGATCCGTCTGTGCAGATCCATGATGGATCCACAACAAACGCGAGTGTGAAAGTAGCCTTACCAACAAGCTAAGGTCAATGATTAAAGGTTTATTCCAGCTTTTTAGAACTTTTTTAATTCTCCCCCCTCCGCACTGGACCTGTGAAGTCATGCTTATCTGCTCCCCTCTGCGCGGTCCACCGCTCTCTTAGCTGCGCCCTGGTTCTCGCATGTTAACTGCCGGTGGGGATGGGGGTCACATGCACCACTGCAGCCAATGACTGGCCCAAGTGGCACATGACCCAGTCACATGGCCCTTAGAGGATATTCCATGGAAACTGTCAGAAATCCAAGTCTGACCCTCAGGTTACTGTCGCGGTTTTACATTTTGAATGTCACAAGACCACCTAGGGATTTAACTCCATAAGTGATATGTCCCTTCTTGGCATAGTTTGGAAATTTGCACGATACTGCCCTCGGCTATTTCTGGTAGTCGCATAGAGAATAATTGGAGCGGCAGGGGCGCGTGCTTGACCTACTGCTCCATCAGGATGTGGGTATTGGACCCTTAATCTCGGGATTGGAGGGGGTCAGACCCCCCCCACTGAGAAGTTAGTTATAACCTATAATAGGAGATCTAGGAGATAACTTAATGTTGACAGAACACCCCTTTAAGTGCACCCCAAGCCACTTTGTGCAACCTTTCTCCTCCTGCTTCCTCTTTGAGCGCCTCTGTCTTGTTCTGAATTGAAGGGATCAGGTGAGATGACTATGCAGGAACCTGTCACAGGAGGCTCCAGCACAAGAAGCCGGAGGGGCAAAGGTGGACCTGCTCTTGGTGCACGTAACTGCTCATTTTCATTCAGATTAAAATTAGTTTTTCTCCAGAAAGAAGAAACTAAGTGAAAAGATACTGTATGAGTACATTCAACTGAACTAGCCCAACAAGGCATTGTGTCTGGTGTAAGAGTGAATCTCCTGTTACCTCCAGATTCTTACAAAAGAATTCCTTCTCTCGTAGGGCTTCGTGCATATAAGGTGTCATTGTTATCCACAGCAGCCAATCAGATTTGGTTTGCCTTATTGTTTTAGGGCAGATGAAAGAAGTGATCTGATTGGTTGCTTTGTTTATTTTAACAGTTCCTATGTATGAAGCTCAAATTTATTGCGCTGCCTGTAGTTCATTGTAATTGGCTCCTATAATTCTCTAGGGTTAGGGCTGTACTGGCTGCCCTGCAAGGCTCGGTTTACACTTTTCTAACATAGCAAAATGTATGCCCCTGTATGACATACTGTACCACTGGGAATGTTGCCTATGGACTTTAACTGCAACAAACTAAAAGTATTTATAAGGTAAAATGTATTTCCCTGTATTATAATAGCATAGTAGACTCTTCCTTCTCACTGCACTGTGCTGCCCTCTGCTGGTGGAAATATGATAACTAGCACAACAGGTGCGTCTCAATAAGGCTACATGCACACGAACGTTGTTTGTTTCCGTGCCCGTTCCGTTTTTTTTTGTGGCTAGGATGCGGACCCATTTATTTCAATGGGTCCGCCAAAAATGCGGACAGCACACTTTGTGCTGTCCGCATCAGTGTGTCCGTTCTGTAGCCCCGCCAAAAAATAAAATAGAACATGCCCTATTCTTGTCCGTTTTAGGCATTGTTACAATGGATCCGCAAAAAAAACAAAAAACTGATGGCATACGGATGTCATCAGTTTTTTTTTTTTTTCCGGACCGCAAAACACATACGGTCGTGTGCATGTAGCCTAAATTAGAATATCATCAGTAATTCAATTCGAAAAGTGAAACTTATATAGATTCATTACACACAGGGTGATCTACCTCAAGCGCTTATTTCTTTTAATTTTTGAGGATTATGGATTACAGCTAATGCAACTGAATTAGGCCTCTTGCACATGGCCGTTGTACTTCCGTGGCCGTATTGCGGGCCGCATACAGCGGCTCAGCAATACACGGGGCACCGGCCGTGTGCATTCCGCATCACGGAAGTGAATAGGTCCGAAAATGCGGAACAGAAGCACGGAATGGAACCCAACGGAAGCACTACAGAGTGTTTCCGGGGGGTTCCGATCTGTGCTTCTGGTCTGCAAAAAAATAGAACTTGTTCTATCTTTTTGCAGAACGGACAAATCACGGACCCATTCAAGTCGAATGGGTTTGGATCCGTTCTGGCCGCCAATGCACGGAATGGAACCACAACGGCCGTGTGCAGGAGGCCTTACTGAAATAATTTAACTTTCCATGATATTCTAATTTATGGAGATGCACCTGTATGTCATTGACATTACTAGTTTTCCTATACAGCAGCTCGAGTTTCGGGGGTCTTCCTGCTGGTTGGAATACTCATGACTTTTTTTTAACATGTTTAGCAAATTATTTTGAAGCACAGCAGCCATAGAATAGTAACATTTATCATCCTTGTAATTTGGCAAATATATAAGTATGTGTAAGGTGAGTATTTTTCTTTCTGTAGACTGCAAGTGGTAGTGTTAGCATGTGATCGCAAGAGAGGGGTCTTTGCACCGAGTATGATCAACTCTACCAGGCGGTATGCTGCATCAATATTTGATCGGCAGGTGTCAGATTCCCAGCACCCCCACCGATCAAGTGAATGGGAACAGCAATGCAATACCTATGGACGGGCACTACACAGTGTGCAGAGTTCTGGTGCCACAAGTAGTAGAAGCAACTGATCGCGGGAGTGCTGGAAGTCAGATCACCATTGATCTGATAGTACCCATACCAAGGATAGGTTTTCAGTAAGTCAGTCATTTATTTTTTTAAGGCCTATTGCACACGACTGTATGGCTTTTTCATCCGTGTGCATTCCGTTTTTTAAACGCAACATCTGGCCCCTAATAGAACAGTACTATACTTGTCCATTATGCTGACAATAATAGGACATGTTCTATCTTTGAACAGAAAAGCAGTGTGGGGGGGGGTTAGCTCTTCTCCGGGGGTCATTCACACAAACATCTGTTTCAGGTCCAAACCTCGCTTAATTTGGCACCTCAGCAAAACAAACATAAATAATACAAAATAAACACCTGCCTGGCTGGGATCTAACTAAACATAACCTGACTCGCCTAAAAGCACCGTTCACACACAGTCATGACATGCAGAATTCCCAGCCCAATGTCCATCAGCCTCCTGGTTGTACAGAGCACCGTTCACACACGGTCTAAAGTCCAGTGCCTTTATGGGGGAGTGTGGCCCAGTAGTCCTCCCAACTCCGGCCTTGTGACCATCCATCACTATTCACATTGCCCCATATCCCCCCCCCCCCCCCCCCCGTGTTCAACCCTGTGGGGGTGAACACATGTACCAAACGGATGCTTGTGATAGGGCATCCGCATTAACCTGCCATCTTCCAGCTCAACATTCCCCCTGGAAGATGTGGCCAGCATCACAGGCTTCCCTTTATTCTGCCAGATCCAAGACAACAGCGCTTGGTTGGTCACCCTCATGATCTTATTACAGAGCTGACAAGGCCTCTGGGATTTTCTTGCCCATCTCATGAGCAGGTACTGTCTTTTTATATTTCCTGGCTTCTGCACAGGCCCCTCACGTCCTTTCTTGGACTGCGGCAACTCTTGACTGAACTGGTCCCAGTAATGGCTGTGTCCCGACAGTTTCTCTTTTGCCTTGTGGGGCTCCTTCAGCAGAGCAGGTTTCTTATGACCTTCGGGTTTGGGACCAGCTTCAGAGTCTTCTGCGTCTTCAGTGGCTTTTCCCACTTCAGCAGTCGCTCCTTCCGCCCTAACCTTGGTCTCTGGAACATCCAAGGATTTCTCCCATTTCAAGACCTCGGCCTTAGCTTCTTCAGCCTCTGTTTCTTTGGCATCTCCATTCACTTTATTAGCCTTTTCATCCTTCACGGACATGGCATCCTATCCTTGCCTTCTCAACTCCTCCTCCTCTTTCTCATCAAGGTTGGAGGCACTAGTGACATCGGAATCTTCACCAGACTCGTCGCCTTCTGGCAATCCCTGCAGAGGTTCCCCCCCGCAGATTGTTCCCAATCGTTTAGGCTCTAGGAGAGCCAACTCACAGAAGTAGACAGGATCCGCATACTGGTCGCTCATCTCCTCGTATTCCTTCCCCAGCAGGCTGCTGGCTACTTGGACGGCTTTGCAGGCGGAGGAGACTTCTTTCGGGACCAGGTCCTGGCTACCCCCCTGCCATGTGTCTCTTGGCCTCTGCATTCACATCAGCCCCATCAACGGGCTCAGCAGAAAGATCTTCCATCTTCTCCGCCTCAGTCGGCACCACGGCGCCACCATCTCCAAACCCATTCTTAATAGGCTCTGGCTTAGACGTCTTCAACTCATAGACGTTCTTCCCGACATCATCTTTTGTGCTCATTAGATCTTCCATCCCTGCTCTGAGTTGCTTGTTCAGCCTCTCATTCATCTCGCTCCTCAAGCGCTTCAAGGGATCGAGCCAAGGAGAGGGCCTCCTGTTCCAGATGCTCTTCACTCTGCTCTGCTGCAGCCAATGTATGAGTATCACCATTCTCTTTTGGCCGCCCTGTGGGGGTTCCACCCAGGGTCCTTTTAAGCACTTTGTGTCTACTGCAGTCTTCGGTGACTCTGTGAAGACAGCTAGTCCCTTCTCTATCATATCTAGGGACCGTGGGGAGAGAGAAAAATCTTCAGGATTGCAGCTGTACTGACGTGTCAGGTCATCTACCCCTGCCCGGGTATGGGTCTCAGACACTAGGCTGCCGTCTCCTCACTCAGCTCTCATCACGTCAGGTATAACTGTGGTCTGGTCGCTACTAGTGACCGCCTGAATTTTGCAATACCTTTACCTGGTCGCTTCCCTCTCGGAGTGGCTAATGGTCACAGCACATACATCGCCTATGTCACTCGTGTCATTATTAACGCTGACCTCTATGGGCACTGACGAGTTAATCCCTACCTGGGATATTACTTTTATTGACCATAAAACACTGTGGAGACTGCATGTCCACCTCTGGTACGTGTGATGCACCCTCTAGGACTGCTACCCTTTCTTGCACGTTCACCAGAGTAGGATTGCTCCACTCAGTGCTCACAACATTTATCTGCACCCTTCACATGTTTTCCACCCGGGGGCGCTATTCCCCTGACCACCTCCTACAACGGAAAATGCATGTCACCATCACATATTTCACCTGTCATCACCTTTTCATTATGCCTTTCCGCAAACTTGGCACAATCGCTTTGCACCTTATCAGCACCATTGCTTTCAATAGGCAATATTCTTTCCCCATGGCGGTCAATGTGCAGCTCCCTTTAGACCTTCATTTAAACAGGTAAGCACAGGTTCTGCAAGAGTTTTGTCACTATCTGCAGAAGTGTCTACCTTACCCCACAACAACGAAACAATATCACAGCCCAACATCACGTCATATAGGAACATATTTGTAACAACAGGTCCACAATACCAAGTTTTCATTGGAGACTCCCCCTCAGTGAGAACCACCTGCACTTGGCTCAGGCTCTCCTTCAGGTGCCTGGTTCACATTATAGGTCACACCACTTTCATCTATCTTGCACCCAAGCTCACTAACCATAGAACCCCGTGGAGACTGCTTATCTGCACCTAGTACATGTGGTACACCTTCTAGCATTGCCTCATTTTCAATCAACATCCCTACCACATATACAATTAAACCAGCACGGGTAGCTTTTTTCCAGATCACAGCCTGCAAAGGAAAAGGGGTGTTATTATCACTTAATTTACATAACATAACTTCACATTTTCATTAGGCAATGCAGATAACTTGGCACCATTGGTTCTAGTTGTCACTTCAGTCCCAGCTGTCACCATAGTCTCACGTCCGGTGGGAACTATCTGACAGTCCTTTTTTAATCGCATGTCTGTCCAGCATACAGTGGGGGAAATAATTATTTGACCCCTCACTGATTTTGTAAGTTTGTCCAATGACAAGTTTGTCCAAGTCTCAGAACAGTATCATTTCAATGGTAGGTTTATTGTAACAGTGGCAGATAGCACATCAAAAGGAAAATCGAAAAAATAACTTTAAATAAAAGATAGCAACTGATTTGCATTTCATTGAGTGAAATAAGTATTTGAACCCCTACCAACCATTAAGAGTTCTGGCTCCCACAGAGTGGTTAGACACTTCTACTCAATTAGTCACCCTCATTAAGGACACCTGTCTTAACTAGTCACCTGTATAAAAGACACCTGTCCACAGAATCAATCAATCAAGCAGACTCCAAACTCTCCAACATGGGAAAGACCAAAGAGCTGTCCAAGGATGTCAGAGACAAAATTGTAGACCTGCACAAGGCTGGAATGGGCTACAAAACCATTAGCAAGAAGCTGGGAGAGAAGGTGACAACTGTTGGTGCGATTGTTCGAAAATGGAAGGAGCACAAAATGAACATCAATCGACCTCGCTCTGGGGCTCCACGCAAGATCTCACCTCGTGGGGTGTCAATGGTTCTGAGAAAGGTGAAAAAGCATCCTAGAACTACACGGGAGGAGTTAGTTAATGACCTCAAATTAGCAGGGACCACAGTCACCAAGAAAACCATTGGAAACACATTACACCGCAATGGATTAAAATCCTGCAGGGCTCGCAAGGTCCCCCTGCTCAGGAAGGCACATGTGCAGGCCCGTCTGAAGTTTGCCAATGAACACCTGAATGATTCAGAGAGTGACTGGGAGAAGGTGCTGTGGTCTGATGAGACCAAAATAGAGCTCTTTGGCATTAACTCAACTCGCTGTGTTTGGAGGAAGAAAAATGCTGCCTATGACCCCCAAAACACCGTCCCCACCGTCAAGCATGGGGGTGGAAACATTTTGCTTTGGGGGTGTTTTTCTGCTAAGGGCACAGGACAACTTATTCGCATAAACGGGAAAATGGACGGAGCCATGTATCGTGAAATCCTGAGCGACAACCTCCTTCCCTCTGCCAGGAAACTGAAAATGGGTCGTGGATGGGTGTTCCAGCACGACAATGACCCAAAACATACAGCAAAGGCAACAAAGGAGTGGCTCAAGAAGAAGCACATTAAGGTCATGGAGTGGCCTAGTCAGTCTCCGGACCTTAATCCAATCGAAAACCTATGGAGGGAGCTCAAGCTCAGAGTTGCACAGAGACAGCCTCGAAACCTTAGGGATTTAGAGATGATCTGCAAAGAGGAGTGGACCAACATTCCTCCTAAAATGTGCGCAAACTTGGTCATCAATTACAAGAAACGTTTGACCTCTGTGCTTGCAAACAAGGGTTTTTCCACCAAGTATTAAGTCTTTTTTTGTTAGAGGGTTCAAATACTTATTTCACTCAATGAAATGCAAATCAGTTGCTATCTTTTATTTAAAGTTATTTTTTTCGATTTTCCTTTTGATGTGCTATCTGCCACTGTTACAATAAACCTACCATTGAAATGATACTGTTCTGAGACTTTTCATTTCTTTGTCATTGGACAAACTTACAAAATCAGTGAGGGGTCAAATAATTATTTCCCCCACTGTATGTATCACTATACCAGTCTTAGTTTTCAGTATTGTGCTACCCCTTACCCGGACTAGCATAGGGTCTCTAACTTTCACAACCCCAAGCCTAGCCTTGGTCATGGGCATTTTGGGCCGCACAATATCCTTCTCCCCTGCGGATTCCCACGAGGGAGCAACCGCAACAGGCTTACCCGCCTGTTCAGACGCTGTGGTTTCCACAGAGACACATCCCCTTATGACAGTTCCTTGCCTCTGGGACTTGCCACCTGCCGGCCCAGCAGGTAGCAACTGTCGTCGGCGTACTGTCCCGGGGTCTGCCAGCCCAATAATTACAGGAACATTCTTACCGCCTGACATCGCGGATTCTGCAGTCTCTGGAGATGGATATCCCAAGATCATCTCTCCCAAGATCTCCAGCCTTCTCTGGGTTCCTGGTACCACGACCACCTGCAGACTCCTTACTGAAATCGTTGTCACCGGAAACCACATGGCCTGGAGTTCAGACCTCTCCCGGACGGTCACTCCAGGCACACCCTTTAGGACCTTTGTACACAATCACAGGAAACATAGGCACTCCTGAGAGCCGCACCGCTCTCCCCCTCTTTGTCTTTCCGGCGGTTGCCCTGGGCAACGGCATAGATCCACTTTTCCTCGGGAAATCCAGGGACACCACCGACACCTTGGACGTTTACAAAGGGTCCATACAGTGTCGGAGAATTGATCTCGCGGGCCCACTGCAATTGAGCCCTCAACGCCTCACACTCTACATCAAAGCACGCCATTTCACTGGGGCCCCAACCCAGCTCCTTGGCCAGGTTTTCTTGCCGTTTGATATGCTGCCACCGTATGGCATATTCCGTCATGAAAGTCACTTTAACAGACATTTCAGCAGCCAAGTCCGCTTAGCCAGAGACTCCCAAAAAAAACTATTTTTTTTTTTCCAGTCAGTCTCTCTCACCAGGCTTCTGGCCCTTTAACACAGCGACTCCTTTGCAACCCAGCAAAAAAAAAAATGTCCAGAACAGCACGAGCAGCACCTGCTCTTTTCAGTGATGCCTTCTTTCAGCAGGGACACCTGCCCGCATCCGACACCAATTGTGGGGAGTCATTCACACAAGTATCTTCGCCAGACACCAAGTTTCAGGTCCAAACATCGCTTTAATTTGGCACCTCAGCAAAACAAACATAAATGATACAAAATAAACACCTGCCCGGCTGGGCTCTAACTAAACATAACATAACCTGACTCACCTAAAGCACCGTTCACACACAGTCATGACATGCGGCTTTCCCAGCCCAATGTCCATCAGCCTCCTGGCTGTACAGAGCACCGTTCACGCACGGTCTAAAGTCCAGTGCCTTTATGGGGGAGTGTGGCCCAGTAGTCCTCCCAACTCCAGCCTTGTGACCACTTGCGCCCAAGCGTCACTGAGTCCCCCAACAATCCGGCTAGCACCTAGCCCCGTGGCCCCACAGCCAGCCCAGCTGAGACCACTCTTCCAAAGCCTACAGCAGGGCTGTTTCACAAAAAACTCTGTTTCCTTCCCCAGACTGGGAGCCACACCCAAGTCCGCCCAGTCGCCCACCCTCAAGCCACACCCACGCACAGCCCTACCTATATATCGCGCCCATACCTCTTACATCCAGTGACGTCTCCTTTGATGTACAGTAGATGTTCTCTTTCTTCATCCTCTGCATTCAGACCGGACCACCATGATGATTTCTTTCAGCCATCTCTCATCTCTGCAGAGTTACACAGACAGACATCTTAGTTTCCTACCCCCAGTCAGCCCCCATCAGACCTCAGATCAGCCCAAAGACCCCCATCAGACCCCCAGCCAGCCCCCATCAGACCTCAGATCAGCCCAGACACACATCAGACCTTCAGTCAGCCCCCATTATACCTCAGATCAGCCCAAAGACCCCCACTCAGCCCCCATGCCCATCAGACCTCAGATCAGCCTAAAGACCCCCCATCAGCCACCAGATCAATCATCAGCTGAAAGACCCCTCAGATCAGCATCAGCCCAGGCCCCAAAAGACTCCAATCCCATCAATAAATTCAGCCCCCCCCCCCCCCCAACAGGGCTGGTCATCGCAGGCCAGGGCCCCCACTGCTCGGCCAGCTCAAACCCCCCCCCCCCCCCGGTCATCTGCCAGGGCCAGGGGGGGCCCCTCACTATTCCAGTCAGTGCGGCTTTTCCTTACTTACTGGCTGCTGCGGCGCTGCACTAGGAAGTGAACTGTGCTGTCTCCTCGGCTCGGCGGTCCTGCTCTCAGTCTCTCTCCCGTCCGCAGGAGTTCACAGGTCTCGCGGGATTGACGCCGACGCCGTGCTCACTCCTGCTGGGGCCCGGCGCTGACGGCTGACCACAAGAGAGAGTAGTGCACGCACAGCTGCAGGGGCCAGGGGTCCGCAGGCGGCCGGGCCCCCTGGGGTGCCGAGCCCGGTCGCAACTGTGACCCCTATATTTACGCCACTGGGTGGTAGCAGTGGAAAAGGAGGAGTCAGCCGAGGAGGAGACAGAGGATGGAGTAGGAGGAGAAGAAAAGGCAGGCCTGCATGCAATCCTTGGCGGTAACACCAAATCCACATCGGAGCCACGGGTTACATGCTTGACAGCCGTCAGAAGGTTCACCCAGTGGGCAGTAAACGTTATGTACCTTCCCTGCCCGTGTTTGCTAGACCACGTGTCTGTGGGGAGATGTATATTAGCATTGGCACAGACACTGTGTGCCAGAGATATATTCACTTGCCGCTGAACGTGGCTATATAGTTCTGGGATGCCCTTCTGGGAGAAATATTTGCTTCCAGGGACCTTCCATTGTGGTGTGCCAATGGCCACAAATTTTCTAAAGGCCTCCGAGTCCACCAGTTTATATGGCAGTAGATGGCGGGCTAGAAGTTCCACGGTCAGCCGCTGGGCAAGAGGGTTATCCGGCGTCTTTAAGGAAAGTCAATAAACAATAAAAAGTCACCTTTTCTCCTGGGTGTTAATTCAGACCCTGTTAGCAGTTCAGCCTCATAAAGTCCATAGGCAGTCCGAGTCCTCCAGCCCGGCTCAAACCACAAATCCCAGCACAGCCCTCAGTTCACAGCACACAGACTCCTGAGCTCCACTGTCAGAAGGAGGTAAATCCACACCTGGCAGTGCTGGCTGGTTTTTATGCCTGGCAGAACCCGGCCTGGAACATGGGGAGTAGTCACCCACCCAGCACTTTGACTACTCCCAGTAAGAGCCTTCCCGGATCAGCTATGACAGCTATACTAACTCTCAAGCTGTCAATTAGCATAGCAGCTTGATGTGCGATTCATTTCTTTTCTCCTTTTTTTTTTTTATATATGTATAAAGATTCTGTCCCTGGATCAGCACTCCTTCCATTCGGCCACGTGATTTGAATTGGCTAAGTATTCTGCAGTAGGGGTTAAGTTAACCTACCATGCTCTCAGTTTGAGTTCCTGAGAGGTTCAGGTAAGGTGAGCTTTGACAACTGTTCACATGGTGCGGTGCTGCACGGGGGCCACTGTTCTGTTTTTCTGGCTGTTTGGTGGGGCCCAGTGCTAAGTATGGCATAGTCTGGCAGCAGGGGTGCTGTTTGGCTGCTGGGTCCTGCCGCCGGCCGGGATGGTACCACAGCGTCGGTGGTCGCCGTGCAGCGCCGTGCCAATTTTAGGTTAGGACCCACTCATAGAGGCAACCTTGGCGTGGTGAGTGGGCTTATGCCTTTTGATCAAAATGTACACTAATGCCTCATTCAGCATGTAGCATAGGAGGCGGTTCACATGCGCTATTTAGTGCTGTCTGCAAAAGTAGCAGGGATGAGATCAAAGCATAGCAGCTGTATGTGTGATTCATTTCTTTTCTTTATATATGTCAATTAGCAATAGCTGCTGCTGACACATAAAATACCGGCTCTTACTTCACCGAGGCCAGGAACCTCGGTGACACATATCTTCCATCCACGATGATTCCAGGTACCTTCTTACAGCACCCACATGACGTCCATCGACACGTCATCATCGTCACCTTCACCACCACTGACATTTGAGATCTCGGAGTAGGCAGCAACAGCGGGGACCTCCCTCCTTGGGCTGATCTAGGTACTGTCATCAGACCGCTGGGTGGCAGCCGTTGCTACCTCCTCTTCCTCATCCGATGTCAAGAATGGCTGCGCATAGGTAAGGTCTGGGAATGGATGGGAAAATAATTCCTCTGACTCAAGTGGAGGGGCTTTGGTGGTGTATTTGGGGGTGCACACAGCAGAGAGTGAGGAGGTTGCAGATACAGAGGATGAGGAGGGCGCAAAAGCAGAAGGCTGAGTGAGCCACTCAACCAACTCTTGTGCGCCATTTGAAGTAATCGCACACACCTTTTCCAACTTCCCACTTAGGCTCCAGCCTGGTGCACCTGCCCGACCCCTACCCTCCCTGCGAAATGACCTGCCTTTTCCTCTGCCTGTCGTTTTCAAAATGACCCTGTGCCTAAGTCCCTAGAGAAGAGCAGTATTTGTGAAAACAGGTATATCGCAGGCCTCAATCAATATTTGGTAGAAACAGGTATATCGAACCCCTTAATCAGTATTTTGTGGAAGCAGGTATATCACAGGCCTCAATCAATATTTGGTGGAAGCAAGACCCCCCCTTTCATCCGCTGTAGTCCCCGTTTGTTTTGGCGCCTCATATGCTAATGAGGCAATTCGGTTCAACTAGGCGGGGACTTGAATTTGTCCTGGGCGTGGTTATCTTCTCCCTGGCTGCGAGCGCTTCCAATCAGAGCGCCCTGCTCTTAGCCAGGGAGAAAGAGCTGAAGTTTTCGCGAGATTCGCGAGAACTTGAGCTTTTACACATCCCGAGCCGTGCGCCATCTTGGAGTCCCCGGCGGAGAGCATCACAGCGGCATAGGTGGCAGCAGCAGCAGCATCCTGTGGGTAAGTATGATAAACAACCCTAGAAAATGAGCAACTTGTTCAACCTTTACTAATACTCCCCCTAGGCAAACGAGCATGACATTAGTTTTACTAATTTACCGCCCACCACCCCCTAAGGGACTCCAAGATGGCGCACGGCTCAGGATGTGTAAAAGCTCAAGTTCTCGCGAATCTTGCAAGAACTTCAGCTCTTTCTCCCTGGCTAAGAGCGGGGAGCTCTGATTGGATGAGCTCGCAGCCAGGTAGAAGATAACCACGCCCAGGACAAATTCAAATCCCCGCCTAGTTGAACAGTCTCACCTCATTAGCATATGAGGCGCCAAAACAAATGGGGACCAGAGCGGACGAAAGGGGGGGGGGGTCCTTTAAAAAAAAAAAGCGGAAAGACATCACTGGGGGCGGTACTGTAAAGTAATATAACTATTTCAATACATGTAGCCTGGTGAAAGGTCCTCTTTAATCAGTATTTTGTGGAAGCAGGTATATCGCAGGTCTCAATTAGTATTTTGTGGAAGCAGGTATATCAAACCCCTTAATCTTAATCAGTATTTTGTGGAAGCAGGTATATCGCACCCCTCAATCAATATTTGGTGGAAGCAGGTGTATCAAACCCCTTAATCAGTATTTTGTGGAATCCGATATGACACCCCTAAATTTTTTTTTTTGCCAGAACAGTTATATCACACCATCATGTTTATTTGGGGCAACAGGTATATCGTAGCCCTCAATCAGTATTTTGTGGAAGAAGGTATATCACACCCCTCAATCAGTTTTTTTGTGGCAACAGGTATATCACACTCGTTGCAATTAGTTGTTCCAATAGCGTTTGTCCCTCTATATAGCTGCGGTATCGCAGCAGAACCACACACAACTGCTGCACAATACAAATGCAATATAATATACTTTTTATGTTAGAAAGTATATTATAAGTATATCACACCCCTCAGTATATCACACATATCGATAGTACACCTATACCAGTCCTTAAAAAGACTTTTGTGGCCCTATTAGCTAGCGTATGGTGTCTCTAACAGCCTGACCCTGCTCCGCAAAGCAACCTCTCCCTACACTGGTAAAACACAGAATGTAAAATGGCTGCCAGATGGGATTCTTTTATAGGGTGGGGGTGTGTCCATATGCTGAAACATCTCAATTGGCTGTCCTGTCCCACCTGATGGATGTGTCATGGGCCAAAGTTTAGCACAATGCAAAAGAATATGGCGCCGGCGCACATCGCCATATGTTCTCATGTTCGGCGAACGCGCAAAGTTCGCCACGAAACGACCACCAGGCGAACCGCAAGGCCATTTCTAGTCTCAGTTCACTTTGGCGGTTATTTGTGTTGAAAGCGTTTAGTGGCCTATTTCAGTACAAAAAGAAAAATATATTCTCAGGTAATGTCGGTGGTTATATGTGTTGAAACCATGGCTGGGAGTCAGCAGGGTGGCATCAGTGGGAGGTCGGGAGCTAAACGTGCCCGGGGTAGACCACCTGCTTCGCAGCAGCCTACCTGCCCAGGAAGTAATGGTGCAGCGGTTCACGGAAGCAGCGGCGGTAGCAGTCAGTGCAGACTGTTGGGGGGAAAATCACCTACTCGGTGGTGTGGCAGTTTTTTGTTAAGCCGCCGGAGGTTAACATTGCCATATGTAGAATATGTGGGCAGAAGGTGAAGCGTGGCCAGGGTGCCAATGTTGGCATCACAGCCCTGCGTCAACATATGCAGTGTCACCATATGCGGTATCCTGATGCTGCTACTGCCATCTCCACACTATGTCACCTTGCCACTCTGTGATATCCTCCTGATGCTGCTGCTGCAACTGTCATCTCCACACTATGTCACCTTGCCACTCTGTGGCCTTATCCTGATGCTGCTGCTGCCGCTACCTACACACTCTGTCATTGTGCCACTCTGTGGTCTCCTCATGCTGCTGCCAACTCCAGACTTGGTCATTTTACCACTCTGTGTCCTCCTGATGCTGCCGCCACCTTCAGACTCTGTCATTGTGCCACTTTGTGGCCTCCTCATGCTGCTGCCACCTCCACAATTTTTCGTTGTCGTGCCACTCTGTGGCCTCCTGATGCTGCCGCCACCTCCAGACTCTGTCATTAGGCCACTCTATGGTCTCCTCATGCTGCTTCCACCTCACCACTATGTCATATGTCCACTCTGTAGACTCCTCATGCTGTTCCCACCCTCCCCACTTCATGACTGGGCCACTATTTTGCCTTTTAGCCTGGCTGACATCATCTTTTATTTGACCTTTCTTCTGATCTGTCAGAATGAAGGAAAAATGAGACGCACAATGGATCCTGTCTGTGTACCAGCTTTAAGGCCTGTATGGTCGCATCAGAGTTGGCTTATGATTTGGAAGCCAAAAGCAGGAGTGGGTACAAAACACAGAAGACATGCAAATATTCCATTCACGTGTCATCTCTGTTTTAGATCCATTCCTGTTTTTTTTGGGCTTTAGCAATACTGATGGATTACTGAACAAATGCTGACCGAGTGAAGGCGGATTCTCCACAGACAGGATCCGTTTTTTGTGGGTTATTGTTCTGACGGATCAGAGGAAGGGCAAAATAATCTTTGACATCAACACAAACATACTGCTGACACCCTCTCCACTCTGTCGGGGGGGCTCTACTTGTATAAGCGTTTAATAGAACAGGTTCTATAGACATCTATGTGGAATCAGCTGACGACGGTGTGAAAGGAGTGCGCTTCTTCTTGGCGCTAACCTCGATCTGTAAGGCTGAGTTCACACTTGAGTTATTTGGTCAGTTTTGGCCCTGTGACTGCCCTAATAAGTGAAGTGTGCAGTGATTCTAATTGTGACACCTGTCATCTGCATGTCATACTGACTCACAGTATTATTTCACTACCAAAGCAGACTCCCTATGCGTGTTACTGCAAGGTACAGTGTTCTACACCCCTATAAAGGCTCTCTGCAGCCAGGAAATAGCAGTTTTTTTTAACGTCATTTGCCACAAATCTATTCGGTTCGAACCAAATCTTTCCCAAAAATTTTGGAGAACTAGCAAATCGAATTTTTGAAAAATTTGCTCATCTCTAATTGTAATCACTTATATATTGTTACGGTTCCCCGTGTGGCAGTAGTGTCTAGTTGCCAGGGGAACCAGATCAGCTGGGCGGACTGAGCTTACGCCACAGCCCCGGGATAATGATGTGGTGCTCCGAGGCTTCAGAGCATCAGGACGCTCAGTTAGCAGCTCTACCTGGCGTGTAGGGACGCACTTATCTGACATCCCCCATTATCGAACTAGAAATGTATCAGCGGCTACTTTTCACTTTGCGAATGTACAAGGAGGAGGCACCTCTTATTCTTTAGCCCAAGGAGTTAAGCCAGTTAGAGCTCCAACCAGAGAAAAAACTACTCATCTGGGAAAAAAGCACTCTTAGGCCTCATGCACACGACCGTTGTGTGCATCCGTGGCCGTTGTTCCGTTTTCCGTGATTTTCTGCGGACCCATTGACTTTCAATGGGTCCGTTGAAAACTCGAAAAATGCACCGTTGTTCATCTGCAGCCGTGATCCGTGTTTCCTGTCCGTCAAAAAAATATGACCTGTCCTATTTTTTTGACGGACTACGGTTCACTGACCCATTCAAGTCAATGGGTCCGTGAGAAAACACTGATGCACACAAGATTGGCATACGCGTCCGTGATCCGTGGCAGTTGGCAACTTTCACACAGACGGATCGCAGATCCGACAGTATATTCTAACACAGAAGCGTTCCCATAGTGATGGGGACGCTTCAAGTTAGAATATACTACGAACTGTGTACATGACTGCCCCCTGCTGCCTGGCAGCACCCGATCTTTTACAGGGGGCTGTGATCCGCACAATTAACCCCTCAGGTGCCGCACCTAAAGGGTTAATTGTGCTTATCATAGCCCCCTGTAAGAGATTAGGTGCTGCCAGGCAGGAGGGGGCAGACCCCCTCCCTCCCCAATATTATATTCATTGGTGGCCAGTGCGGCCTCACCTCTCCCCCCCCCTAGTTAAAATCACGTTCTGAATCCCCCCATCATTGGTGGCCAGTGCGGCCTCACATCCCCCCCCAGTTAAAATCACGTTCCCCCATCATTGGTGGCAGTGGAGAGTTCCGATCTGAGTCCCAGTTTAATCGCTGGGGCTCCGATCGGTAACTAGGACGCTACTGCAGTCCTGGTTGCCATGGTTACTTAGCAATTTTTAGAAGCATTATACTTACCTGCGAGCGGGGATGTCTGTGACCGGCCGGCGCTCCTCCTACTGGTAAGTGACAGGTCTGTGCTATAAGCAATGCGCCGCACAGACCTTTCACTTACCAGTAGGAGGAGCGCCGGCCGGTCACAGACATCGCAGCTCGCAGGTAAGTATAATGGGGGGTTAATTGTGCGCATCATAGCCCCCTGTAAGAGATCGGGTGCTGCCAGGCAGCAGGGGGCAGTCATGTACACAGTTCGTAGGATATTCTAACTTGAAGCATCCCCATCACTATGGGAACACCTGTTAGAATATACTGTCGGATCTGAGTTTCACGATCTAACTCAAATCCAATGGTATATTGTAACGGTCGCGTACACACACACACAGGGAAGGGAAGTGACCACTGCGCTCCACCCTTACCCCTGCCTACTTGCCTCGCGAGTCCTAATGACAGGGGACAACTGGACGGCAATCCCTAACTTGGAATAAGTGCAGGGATGACAGACAGACAAACAACAGAACGTGAACGGACCGAGTCAATACCAGGAAAGCTACAAAGTACAAAGGGAGCAAGCAGAGAATTGTCAGGAGAAGCCGGGGTCAGAATACCAGGAGAGCAGCAAAGTACACAAGGAGCAGGCAGAGGATCATCAGGAATTCAGCAGGAGGTAAGTACGCCAGGAAAGACCAAATCACAGGTGGAACCTAAATTAACAGGCAACCTGTGGCCAGCAGGCTGCCTGTATTTATAGTGGGGAGTGAGGGTCATGTGACGTGGCCAGCGTCACATGACCGACAGACCAACCAGTCGAGCACCGAGTGATCAGCTCGGCGCTCAAGGCAGACTTAGGAGCAAGGAGCCACCCAGCTAGTAACGCTGCCCTGGGAATGAGGTCAAACACAGATCCTCATTCCCAAAGCTAAGCAACAGGTCTGCGGGTAATGGGGGACCGAGTGCACCTTCGGAACCCCGTTACATGTATTCTAACATAGAGGCGTTCCTATGGTGATGGGGACGCTTCAAGTTAAAATATACCATCGGATTGGAGAAAACTCCGATCCTATGGTATATTAACTCCTGACTTTACGTTGAAAGTCAATGGGGGACGGATCCGTTTGCAATTGCACCATATTGTGTCAACGTCAAACGGATCCGTCCATATTGACTTGCATTGTAAGTCAGGACGGATCCGTTTGGCTCCGCACGGCCAGGCGGACACCAAAACAACATTTTTTTCATGTCCGTGGATCCTCCAAAAATCAAGGAAGACCCACGAACGAAAAAACGGTCACGGACCAACGGAAAACCGTTTTGCGGACTGTAAAAAAATACTGTCGTGTGCATGAGGCCTTAAGCTGAGTTCACACGAGCGTGTCCGGATAA